>NC_136373.1:11130000-11142500 GCF_037039965.1 Doryrhamphus excisus
TAACCCTAACCCTTCTTCTCTGAGCGAGTGGAGTGCTTTTTTGGACGTGGCACACATAAGCCATATATGGAGAACATTTTAACCACAAAGCCTATAGGTTGCTTGATTACATTATCACAGCGAGAGAAACACATTTTCTCATTTTAGATGTAACTCCAGAGCAGTGCTTCTCAGCCACCTGAAACTGTTGCAGATAGAACGGGATGTGAAGCTGCGTCAGGCACACTTGGAATGAGCCTCCTGGCACCTTCCGCTGGCGCGCAATAACACGCAGTATCATGCTTTGCTCACTATGTGTTTGAGAGCAAATAAAGTGCATTTTCAAACAATGGTTGTGTGTGCCAAGCAATAAAGCACATCACACTAAATGTGTTCCATAAGTGCCAAAACGCGCTTCGGAGGACTTCTCTGAGCGACTGGAGTGCTTTTTCGGACGGGGCACACATGTGCCATATATGGAGAAAAATTTTACCACAAAGCCTATAGGTTGCTTGAAATACATTACATACACTAAATGTGTTCCATAAGTGCCAAAACCCTAACCCTTAACCCTAACCCTAACCCTAACCCTAACCCTAACCCTAACCCTTCTTCTCTGAGTGAGTGGAGTGCTTTTTTGGACGTGGCACACATAATCCATATATGGAGAACATTTTAACCACAAAGCCTATAGGTTGCTTGAATTACATTATCACAGTGAGAGAAACACATCTTCTCATTTTAGCTGTAACTCCAGAGCAGTGCTTCTCAGCCACCTGAAACTGTTGCAGATAGAACGGGATCCGAAGCTGCGTCAGGCACACTTGGAATGAGCCTCCTGACCTTCCGCTGGCGCACAATGACTCGCCGTATCATGTTTTGCTCAAAATGTGTTTGAGAGCGAATAAAGTGCATTTTCGAACAGTGGTTGTTTGTGCCAAGTAATAAAGCAATTCACACTAAATGTGTTCCATAAGTGCCAAAACGCGCTTCGGAGGACTTCTCTGAGCGAGTGGAGTGCTTTTCCGGACGGGGCACACATATGCCATATATGGAGAAAAATTTTACCACAAAGCCTATAGGTTGCTTGAAATATATTACATACACTAAATGTGTTCCATAAGTGCCAAAACCCTAACCCTTAACCCTAACCCTAACCCTAACCCTAACCCTAACCCTAACCCTAACCCTAACCCTAACCCTAACCCTAACCCTAACCCTAACCCTAACCCTAACCCTAACCCTAACCCTAACCCTTCTTCTCTGAGCGAGTGGAGTGCTTTTTTGGACGTGGCACACATAAGCCATATATGGAGAACATTTTAACCACAAAGCCTATAGGTTGCTTGAATTACATTATCACAGTGAGAGAAACACATTTTCTCATTTTAGCTGTAACTCCAGAGCAGTGCTTCTCAGCCACCTGACACTGTTGCAGATAGAACGGGATGCGAAGCTGCGTCAGGCACACTTGGATTGAGCCTCCTGGCACCTTCCGCTGGCGCACAATGACACGCCGTATCATGTTTTGCTCAAAATGTGTTTGAGAGCGAATAAAGTGCATTTTCGAACAATGGTTGTTTGTGCCAAGTAATAAAGCAATTCACACTAAATGTGTTCCATAAGTGCCAAACCCGCTTCGGAGGCCTTCTCTGAGTGAGTGGAGTGCTTTTTTGTACGTGGCACACATGTGCCATATATGGAGAAAATTTTAACCATAAAGTCTATAGGTTGCTTGAATTACATTATCACAGCGAGAGAAACACATTTTCTCAATTTAGCTCTAACTCCAGAGCAGTGCTTCTCAGCCACCTGAAACTGTTGCAGATAGAACGGGATGTGAAGCTGCGTCAGGCACACTTGGAATGAGCCTCCTGGCACCTTCCGCTGGCGCGCAATAACACGCAGTATCATGCTTTGCTCACAATGTGTTTGAGAGCAAATAAAGTGCATTTTCAAACAATGGTTGTGTGTGCCAAGCAATAAAGCACATCACACTAAATGTGTTCCATAAGTGCCAAACCGCGCTTCGGAGGACTTCTCTGAGCGAGTGGAGTGCTTTTTCGGACGGGGCACACATGTGCCATATATGGAGAAAAATGTTACCACAAAGCCTATAGGTTGCTTGAAATACATTACATACACTAAATGTGTTCCATAAGTGCCAAAACCGTAACCCTAACCGTAACCCTAACCCTAACCCTAACCCTTCTTCTCTGAGCGAGTGGAGTGCTTTTTTGGACGTGGCACACATAAGCCATATATGGAGAACATTTTAACCACAAAGCCTATAGGTTGCTTGATTACATTATCACAGCGAGAGAAACACATTTTCTCATTTTAGATGTAACTCCAGAGCAGTGCTTCTCAGCCACCTGACACTGTTGCAGATAGAACGGGATGCGAAGCTGCGTCAGGCACACTTGGAATGAGCCTCCTGGCACCTTCCGCTGGCGCACAATGACACGCCGTATCATGTTTTGCTCAAAATGTGTTTGAGAGCGAATAAAGTGCATTTTCGAACAATGGTTGTTTGTGCCAAGTAATAAAGCAATTCACACTAAATGTGTTCCATAAGTGCCAAACCCGCTTCGGAGGCCTTCTCTGAGTGAGTGGAGTGCTTTTTTGTACGTGGCACACATGTGCCATATATGGAGAAAATTTTAACCATAAAGTCTATAGGTTGCTTGAATTACATTATCACAGCGAGAGAAACACATTTTCTCAATTTAGCTCTAACTCCAGAGCAGTGCTTCTCAGCCACCTGAAACTGTTGCAGATAGAACGGGATGTGAAGCTGCGTCAGGCACACTTGGAATGAGCCTCCTGGCACCTTCCGCTGGCGCGCAATAACACGCAGTATCATGCTTTGCTCACAATGTGTTTGAGAGCAAATAAAGTGCATTTTCAAACAATGGTTGTGTGTGCCAAGCAATAAAGCACATCACACTAAATGTGTTCCATAAGTGCCAAACCGCGCTTCGGAGGACTTCTCTCAGCGAGTGGAGTGCTTTTTCGGACGGGGCACACATGTGCCATATATGGAGAAAAATGTTACCACAAAGCCTATAGGTTGCTTGAAATACATTACATACACTAAATGTGTTCCATAAGTGCCAAAACCGTAACCCTAACCGTAACCCTAACCCTAACCCTAACCCTTCTTCTCTGAGCGAGTGGAGTGCTTTTTTGGACGTGGCACACATAAGCCATATATGGAGAACATTTTAACCACAAAGCCTATAGGTTGCTTGATTACATTATCACAGCGAGAGAAACACATTTTCTCATTTTAGATGTAACTCCAGAGCAGTGCTTCTCAGCCACCTGAAACTGTTGCAGATAGAACGGGATGTGAAGCTGCGTCAGGCACACTTGGAATGAGCCTCCTGGCACCTTCCGCTGGCGCGCAATAACACGCAGTATCATGCTTTGCTCACAATGTGTTTGAGAGCAAATAAAGTGCATTTTCAAACAATGGTTGTGTGTGCCAAGCAATAAAGCACATCACACTAAATGTGTTCCATAAGTGCCAAAACGCGCTTCGGAGGACTTCTCTGAGCGAGTGGAGTGCTTTTTCGGACGGGGCACACATGTGCCATATATGGAGAAAAATGTTACCACAAAGCCTATAGGTTGCTTGAAATACATTACATACACTAAATGTGTTCCATAAGTGCCAAAACCGTAACCCTAACCGTAACCCTAACCCTAACCCTAACCCTTCTTCTCTGAGCGAGTGGAGTGCTTTTTTGGACGTGGCACACATGTGCCATATATGGAGAACATTTTAACCACAAAGCCTATAGGTTGCTTGATTACATTATCACAGCGAGAGAAACACATTTTCTCATTTTAGATGTAACTCCAGAGCAGTGCTTCTCAGCCACCTGAAACTGTTGCAGATAGAACGGGATGTGAAGCTGCGTCAGGCACACTTGGAATGAGCCTCCTGGCATCTTCCGCTGGCGCGCAATAACACGCAGTATCATGCTTTGCTCACTATGTGTTTGAGAGCAAATAAAGTGCATTTTCAAACAATGGTTGTGTGTGCCAAGCAATAAAGCACATCACACTAAATGTGTTCCATAAGTGCCAAAACGCGCTTCGGAGGACTTCTCTGAGCGACTGGAGTGCTTTTTCGGACGGGGCACACATGTGCCATATATGGAGAAAAATTTTACCACAAAGCCTATAGGTTGCTTGAAATACATTACATACACTAAATGTGTTCCATAAGTGCCAAAACCCTAACCCTAACCCTAACCCTAACCCTAACCCTAACCCTAACCCTAACCCTAACCCTAACCCTAACCCTAACCCTAACCCTAACCCTAACCCTAACCCTAACCCTAACCCTAACCCTTCTTCTCTGAGCGAGTGGAGTGCTTTTTTTGGACGTGGCACACATAAGCCATATATGGAGAACATTTTAACCACAAAGCCTATAGGTTGCTTGAATTACATTATCACAGTGAGAGAAACACATTTTCTCATTTTAGCTGTAACTCCAGAGCAGTGCTTCTCAGCCACCTGACACTGTTGCAGATAGAACGGGATGCGAAGCTGCTTCAGGCACACTTGGAATGAGCCTCCTGGCACCTTCCGCTGGCGCACAATGACACGCCGTATCATGTTTTGCTCAAAATGTGTTTGAGAGCGAATAAAGTGCATTTTCGAACAATGGTTGTTTGTGCCAAGTAATAAAGCAATTCACACTAAATGTGTTCCATAAGTGCCAAACCCGCTTCGGAGGCCTTCTCTGAGTGAGTGGAGTGCTTTTTTGTACGTGGCACACATGTGCCATATATGGAGAAAATTTTAACCATAAAGTCTATAGGTTGCTTGAATTACATTGTCACAGCGAGAGAAACATATTTTCTCAATTTAGCTCTAACTCCAGAGCAGTGCTTCTCAGCCACCTGAAACTGTTGCAGATAGAACGGGATGTGAAGCTGCGTCAGGCACACTTGGAATGAGCCTCCTGGCACCTTCCGCTGGCGCGCAATAACACGCAGTATCATGCTTTGCTCACTATGTGTTTGAGAGCAAATAAAGTGCATTTTCAAACAATGGTTGTGTGTGCCAAGCAATAAAGCACATCACACTAAATGTGTTCCATAAGTGCCAAAACGCGCTTCGGAGGACTTCTCTGAGCGACTGGAGTGCTTTTTCGGACGGGGCACACATGTGCCATATATGGAGAAAAATTTTACCACAAAGCCTATAGGTTGCTTGAAATACATTACATACACTAAAGGTATTCCATAAGTGCCAAAACCCTAACCCTTAACCCTAACCCTAACCCTAACCCTAACCCTAACCCTTCTTCTCTGAGTGAGTGGAGTGCTTTTTTGGACGTGGCACACATAATCCATATATGGAGAACATTTTAACCACAAAGCCTATAGGTTGCTTGAATTACATTATCACAGCGAGAGAAACTCATTTTCTCATTTTAGCTGTAACTCCAGAGCAGTGCTTCTCAGCCACCTGAAACTGTTGCAGATAGAACGGGATCCGAAGCTGCGTCAGGCACACTTGGAATGAGCCTCCTGACCTTCCGCTGGCGCACAATGACTTGCCGTATCATGTTTTGCTCAAAATGTGTTTGAGAGCGAATAAAGTGCATTTTCGAACAATGGTTGTTTGTGCCAAGTAATAAAGCAATTCACACTAAATGTGTTCCATAAGTGCCAAAACGCGCTTCGGAGGACTTCTCTGAGCGAGTGGAGTGCTTTTTCGGACGGGGCACACATATGCCATATATGGAGAAAAATTTTACCACAAAGCCTATAGGTTGCTTGAAATATATTACATACACTAAATGTGTTCCATAAGTGCCAAAACCCTAACCCTTAACCCTAAACCTAACCCTAACCCTAACCCTAATCCTAACCCTAACCCTAACCCTAACCCTAACCCTAACCCTAACCCTAACCCTAACCCTAACCCTAACCCTAACCCTAACCCTAACCCTAACCCTAACCCTAACCCTAACCCTAACCCTAACCCTAACCCTAACCCTTCTTCTCTGAGCGAGTGGAGTGCTTTTTTTGGACGTGGCACACATAAGCCATATATGGAGAACATTTTAACCACAAAGCCTATAGGTTGCTTGAATTACATTATCACAGTGAGAGAAACACATTTTCTCATTTTAGCTGTAACTCCAGAGCAGTGCTTCTCAGCCACCTGACACTGTTGCAGATAGAACGGGATGCGAAGCTGCGTCAGGCACACTTGGAATGAGCCTCCTGGCACCTTCCGCTGGCGCACAATGACACGCCGTATCATGTTTTGCTCAAAATGTGTTTGAGAGCGAATAAAGTGCATTTTCGAACAATGGTTGTTTGTGCCAAGTAATAAAGCAATTCACACTAAATGTGTTCCATTAGTGCCAAACCCGCTTCGGAGGCCTTCTCTGAGTGAGTGGAGTGCTTTTTTGTACGTGGCACACATGTGCCATATATGGAGAAAATTTTAACCATAAAGTCTATAGGTTGCTTGAATTACATTATCACAGCGAGAGAAACACATTTTCTCAATTTAGCTCTAACTCCAGAGCAGTGCTTCTCAGCCACCTGAAACTGTTGCAGATAGAACGGGATGTGAAGCTGCGTCAGGCACACTTGGAATGAGCCTCCTGGCACCTTCCGCTGGCGCGCAATAACATGCAGTATCATGCTTTGCTCACAATGTGTTTGAGAGCAAATAAAGTGCATTTTCAAACAATGGTTGTGTGTGCCAAGCAATAAAGCACATCACACTAAATGTGTTCCATAAGTGCCAAAACGCGCTTCGGAGGACTTCTCTGAGCGAGTGGAGTGCTTTTTCGGACGGGGCACACATGTGCCATATATGGAGAAAAATTTTACCACAAAGCCTATAGGTTGCTTGAAATACATTACATACACTAAATGTGTTCCATAAGTGTCAAAACCGTAACCCTAACTCTAACCCTAACCCTAACCCTTCTTCTCTGAGCGAGTGGAGTGCTTTTTTGGACGTGGCACACATAAGCCATATATGGAGAACATTTTAACCACAAAGCCTATAGGTTGCTTGATTACATTATCACAGCGAGAGAAACACATTTTCTCATTTTAGATGTAACTCCAGAGCAGTGCTTCTCAGCCACCTGAAACTGTTGCAGATAGAACGGGATGTGAAGCTGCGTCAGGCACACTTGGAATGAGCCTCCTGGCACCTTCCGCTGGCGCGCAATAACACGCAGTATCATGCTTTGCTCACTATGTGTTTGAGAGCAAATAAAGTGCATTTTCAAACAATGGTTGTGTGTGCCAAGCAATAAAGCACATCACACTAAATGTGTTCCATAAGTGCCAAAACGCGCTTCGGAGGACTTCTCTGAGCGACTGGAGTGCTTTTTCGGACGGGGCACACATGTGCCATATATGGAGAAAAATTTTACCACAAAGCCTATAGGTTGCTTGAAATACATTACATACACTAAATGTGTTCCATAAGTGCCAAAACCCTAACCCTTAACCCTAACCCTAACCCTAACCCTAACCCTAACCCTAACCCTAACCCTAACCCTTCTTCTCTGAGCGAGTGGAGTGCTTTTTTGGACGTGGCACACATAATCCATATATGGAGAACATTTTAACCACAAAGCCTATAGGTTGCTTGAATTACATTATCACAGTGAGAGAAACACATCTTCTCATTTTAGCTGTAACTCCTGAGCAGTGCTTCTCAGCCACCTGAAACTGTTGCAGATAGAACGGGATCCGAAGCTGCGTCAGGCACACTTGGAATGAGCCTCCTGACCTTCCGCTGGCGCACAATGACACGCCGTATCATGTTTTGCTCAAAATGTGTTTGAGAGCGAATAAAGTGCATTTTCGAACAATGGTTGTTTGTGCCAAGTAATAAAGCAATTCACACTAAATGTGTTCCATAAGTGCCAAAACGCGCTTCGGAGGACTTCTCTGAGCGAGTGGAGTGCTTTTTCGGACGGGGCACACATATGCCATATATGGAGAAAAATTTTACCACAAAGCCTATAGGTTGCTTGAAATATATTACATACACTAAATGTGTTCCATAAGTGCCAAAACCCTAACCCTTAACCCTAAACCTAACCCTAACCCTAACCCTAACCCTAACCCTAACCCTAACCCTAACCCTAACCCTTCTTCTCTGAGCGAGTGGAGTGCTTTTTTGGACGTGGCACACATAAGCCATATATGGAGAACATTTTAACCACAAAGCCTATAGGTTGCTTGATTACATTATCACAGCGAGAGAAACACATTTTCTCATTTTAGATGTAACTCCAGAGCAGTGCTTCTCAGCCACCTGAAACTGTTGCAGATAGAACGGGATGTGAAGCTGCGTCAGGCACACTTGGAATGAGCCTCCTGGCACCTTCCGCTGGCGCGCAATAACACGCAGTATCATGCTTTGCTCACTATGTGTTTGAGAGCAAATAAAGTGCATTTTCAAACAATGGTTGTGTGTGCCAAGCAATAAAGCACATCACACTAAATGTGTTCCATAAGTGCCAAAACGCGCTTCGGAGGACTTCTCTGAGCGAGTGGAGTGCATTTTCGGACGGGGCACACATGTGCCATATATGGAGAAAAATTTTACCACAAAGCCTATAGGTTGCTTGAAATACATTACATACACTAAATGTGTTCCATAAGTGCCAAAACCCTAACCCTTAACCATAACCCTAACCCTAACCCTAACCCTAACCCTAACCCTAACCCTTCTTCTCTGAGCGAGTGGAGTGCTTTTTTTGGACGTGGCACACATAATCCATATATGGAGAACATTTTAACCACAAAGCCTATAGGTTGCTTGAATTACATTATCACAGCGAGAGAAACACATTTTCTCATTTTAGCTGTAACTCCAGAGGAGTGCTTCTCAGCCACCTGAAACTGTTGCAGATAGAACGGGATGTGAAGCTGCGTCAGGCACACTTGGAATGAGCCTCCTGGCACCTTCCGCTGGCGCGCAATAACACGCAGTATCATGCTTTGCTCACAATGTGTTTGAGAGCAAATAAAGTGCATTTTCAAACAATGGTTGTGTGTGCCAAGCAATAAAGCACATCACACTAAATGTGTTCCATAAGTGCCAAAACGCGCTTCGGAGGACTTCTCTGAGCGAGTGGAGTGCTTTTTCGGACGGGGCACACATGTGCCATATATGGAGAAAAATTTTACCACAAGGCCTATAGGTTGCTTGAAATACATTACATACACTAAATGTGTTCCATAAGTGCCAAAACCCTAACCCTAACCCTAACCCTAACCCTAACCCTAACCCTAACCCTAACCCTAACCCTAACCCTAACCCTAACCCTAACCCTTCTTCTCTGAGCGAGTGGAGTGCTTGTTTGGACGTGGCACACATAAGCCATATATAGAGAACATTTTAACCACAAAGCCTATAGGTTGCTTGAATTACATTATCACAGTGAGAGAAACACATTTTCTCATTTTAGCTGTAACTCCAGAGCAGTGCTTCTCAGCCAACTGACACTGTTGCAGATAGAACGGGATGCGAAGCTGCTTCAGGCACACTTGCAATGAGCCTCCTGGCACCTTCCGCTGGCGCACAATGACACGCCGTATCATGTTTTGCTCAAAATGTGTTTGAGAGCGAATAAAGTGCATTTTCGAACAATGGTTGTTTGTGCCAAGTAATAAAGCAATTCACACTAAATGTGTTCCATAAGTGCCAAACCCGCTTCGGAGGCCTTCTCTGAGTGAGTGGAGTGCTTTTTTGTACGTGGCACACATGTGCCATATATGGAGAAAATTTTAACCATAAAGTCTATAGGTTGCTTGAATTACATTGTCACAGCGAGAGAAACATATTTTCTCAATTTAGCTCTAACTCCAGAGCAGTGCTTCTCAGCCACCTGAAACTGTTGCAGATAGAACGGGATGTGAAGCTGCGTCAGGCACACTTGGAATGAGCCTCCTGGCACCTTCCGCTGGCGCGCAATAACACGCAGTATCATGCTTTGCTCACTATGTGTTTGAGAGCAAATAAAGTGCATTTTCAAACAATGGTTGTGTGTGCCAAGCAATAAAGCACATCACACTAAATGTGTTCCATAAGTGCCAAAACGCGCTTCGGAGGACTTCTCTGAGCGACTGGAGTGCTTTTTCGGACGGGGCACACATGTGCCATATATGGAGAAAAATTTTACCACAAAGCCTATAGGTTGCTTGAAATACATTACATACACTAAAGGTATTCCATAAGTGCCAAAACCCTAACCCTTAACCCTAACCCTAACCCTAACCCTAACCCTAACCCTTCTTCTCTGAGTGAGTGGAGTGCTTTTTTGGACGTGGCACACATAATCCATATATGGAGAACATTTTAACCACAAAGCCTATAGGTTGCTTGAATTACATTATCACAGCGAGAGAAACTCATTTTCTCATTTTAGCTGTAACTCCAGAGCAGTGCTTCTCAGCCACCTGAAACTGTTGCAGATAGAACGGGATCCGAAGCTGCGTCAGGCACACTTGGAATGAGCCTCCTGACCTTCCGCTGGCGCACAATGACTTGCCGTATCATGTTTTGCTCAAAATGTGTTTGAGAGCGAATAAAGTGCATTTTCGAACAATGGTTGTTTGTGCCAAGTAATAAAGCAATTCACACTAAATGTGTTCCATAAGTGCCAAAACGCGCTTCGGAGGACTTCTCTGAGCGAGTGGAGTGCTTTTTCGGACGGGGCACACATATGCCATATATGGAGAAAAATTTTACCACAAAGCCTATAGGTTGCTTGAAATATATTACATACACTAAATGTGTTCCATAAGTGCCAAAACCCTAACCCTTAACCCTAAACCTAACCCTAACCCTAACCCTAATCCTAACCCTAACCCTAACCCTAACCCTAACCCTAACCCTAACCCTAACCCTAACCCTAACCCTAACCCTAACCCTAACCCTAACCCTAACCCTAACCCTAACCCTAACCCTAACCCTAACCCTAACCCTTCTTCTCTGAGCGAGTGGAGTGCTTTTTTTGGACGTGGCACACATAAGCCATATATGGAGAACATTTTAACCACAAAGCCTATAGGTTGCTTGAATTACATTATCACAGTGAGAGAAACACATTTTCTCATTTTAGCTGTAACTCCAGAGCAGTGCTTCTCAGCCACCTGACACTGTTGCAGATAGAACGGGATGCGAAGCTGCGTCAGGCACACTTGGAATGAGCCTCCTGGCACCTTCCGCTGGCGCACAATGACACGCCGTATCATGTTTTGCTCAAAATGTGTTTGAGAGCGAATAAAGTGCATTTTCGAACAATGGTTGTTTGTGCCAAGTAATAAAGCAATTCACACTAAATGTGTTCCATTAGTGCCAAACCCGCTTCGGAGGCCTTCTCTGAGTGAGTGGAGTGCTTTTTTGTACGTGGCACACATGTGCCATATATGGAGAAAATTTTAACCATAAAGTCTATAGGTTGCTTGAATTACATTATCACAGCGAGAGAAACACATTTTCTCAATTTAGCTCTAACTCCAGAGCAGTGCTTCTCAGCCACCTGAAACTGTTGCAGATAGAACGGGATGTGAAGCTGCGTCAGGCACACTTGGAATGAGCCTCCTGGCACCTTCCGCTGGCGCGCAATAACATGCAGTATCATGCTTTGCTCACAATGTGTTTGAGAGCAAATAAAGTGCATTTTCAAACAATGGTTGTGTGTGCCAAGCAATAAAGCACATCACACTAAATGTGTTCCATAAGTGCCAAAACGCGCTTCGGAGGACTTCTCTGAGCGAGTGGAGTGCTTTTTCGGACGGGGCACACATGTGCCATATATGGAGAAAAATTTTACCACAAAGCCTATAGGTTGCTTGAAATACATTACATACACTAAATGTGTTCCATAAGTGTCAAAACCGTAACCCTAACTCTAACCCTAACCCTAACCCTTCTTCTCTGAGCGAGTGGAGTGCTTTTTTGGACGTGGCACACATAAGCCATATATGGAGAACATTTTAACCACAAAGCCTATAGGTTGCTTGATTACATTATCACAGCGAGAGAAACACATTTTCTCATTTTAGATGTAACTCCAGAGCAGTGCTTCTCAGCCACCTGAAACTGTTGCAGATAGAACGGGATGTGAAGCTGCGTCAGGCACACTTGGAATGAGCCTCCTGGCACCTTCCGCTGGCGCGCAATAACACGCAGTATCATGCTTTGCTCAAAATGTGTTTGAGAGCGAATAAAGTGCATTTTCGAACAATGGTTGTTTGTGCCAAGTAATAAAGCAATTCACACTAAATGTGTTCCATAAGTGCCAAAACGCGCTTCGGAGGACTTCTCTGAGCGAGTGGAGTGCTTTTTCGGACGGGGCACACATATGCCATATATGGAGAAAAATTTTACCACAAAGCCTATAGGTTGCTTGAAATATATTACATACACTAAATGTGTTCCATAAGTGCCAAAACCCTAACCCTTAACCCTAAACCTAACCCTAACCCTAACCCTAA
>NC_136373.1:11150000-11162500 GCF_037039965.1 Doryrhamphus excisus
GCAGATAGAACGGGATGTGAAGCTGCGTCAGGCACACTTGGAATGAGCCTCCTGGCACCTTCCGCTGGCGCGCAATAACACGCAGTATCATGCTTTGCTCACTATGTGTTTGAGAGCAAATAAAGTGCATTTTCAAACAATGGTTGTGTGTGCCAAGCAATAAAGCACATCACACTAAATGTGTTCCATAAGTGCCAAAACGCGCTTCGGAGGACTTCTCTGAGCGACTGGAGTGCTTTTTCGGACGGGGCACACATGTGCCATATATGGAGAAAAATTTTACCACAAAGCCTATAGGTTGCTTGAAATACATTACATACACTAAATGTGTTCCATAAGTCCCAAAACCCTAACCCTTAACCCTAACCCTAACCCTAACCCTAACCCTAACCCTAACCCTAACCCTAACCCTAACCCTAACCCTTCTTCTCTGAGCGAGTGGAGTGCTTTTTTGGACGTGGCACACATAATCCATATATGGAGAACATTTTAACCACAAAGCCTATAGGTTGCTTGAATTACATTATCACAGTGAGAGAAACACATCTTCTCATTTTAGCTGTAACTCCAGAGCAGTGCTTCTCAGCCACCTGAAACTGTTGCAGATAGAACGGGATCCGAAGCTGCGTCAGGCACACTTGGAATGAGCCTCCTGACCTTCCGCTGGCGCACAATGACACGCCGTATCATGTTTTGCTCAAAATGTGTTTGAGAGCGAATAAAGTGCATTTTCGAACAATGGTTGTTTGTGCCAAGTAATAAAGCAATTCACACTAAATGTGTTCCATAAGTGCCAAAACGCGCTTCGGAGGACTTCTCTGAGCGAGTGGAGTGCTTTTTCGGACGGGGCACACATATGCCATATATGGAGAAAAATTTTACCACAAAGCCTATAGGTTGCTTGAAATATATTACATACACTAAATGTGTTCCATAAGTGCCAAAACCCTAACCCTTAACCCTAAACCTAACCCTAACCCTAACCCTAACCCTAACCCTAACCCTTCTTCTCTGAGCGAGTGGAGTGCTTTTTTGGACGTGGCACACATAAGCCATATATGGAGAACATTTTAACCACAAAGCCTATAGGTTGCTTGATTACATTATCACAGCGAGAGAAACACATTTTCTCATTTTAGATGTAACTCCAGAGCAGTGCTTCTCAGCCACCTGAAACTGTTGCAGATAGAACGGGATATGAAGCTGCGTCAGGCACACTTGGAATGAGCCTCCTGGCACCTTCCGCTGGCGCGCAATAACACGCAGTATCATGCTTTGCTCACTATGTGTTTGAGAGCAAATAAAGTGCATTTTCAAACAATGGTTGTGTGTGCCAAGCAATAAAGCACATCACACTAAATGTGTTCCATAAGTGCCAAAACGCGCTTCGGAGGACTTCTCTGAGCGAGTGGAGTGCTTTTTCGGACGGGGCACACATGTGCCATATATGGAGAAAAATTTTACCACAAAGCCTATAGGTTGCTTGAAATACATTACATACACTAAATGTGTTCCATAAGTGCCAAAACCCTAACCCTTAACCATAACCCTAACCCTAACCCTAACCCTAACCCTAACCCTAACCCTAACCCTAACCCTAACCCTAACCCTAACCCTAACCCTTCTTCTCTGAGCGAGTGGAGTGCTTTTTTGGACGTGGCACACATAATCCATATATGGAGAACATTTTAACCACAAAGCCTATAGGTTGCTTGAATTACATTATCACAGCGAGAGAAACACATTTTCTCATTTTAGCTGTAACTCCAGAGGAGTGCTTCTCAGCCACCTGAAACTGTTGCAGATAGAACGGGATGTGAAGCTGCGTCAGGCACACTTGGAATGAGCCTCCTGGCACCTTCCGCTGGCGAGCAATAACACGCAGTATCATGCTTTGCTCACAATGTGTTTGAGAGCAAATAAAGTGCATTTTCAAACAATGGTTGTGTGTGCCAAGCAATAAAGCACATCACACTAAATGTGTTCCATAAGTGCCAAAACGCGCTTCGGAGGACTTCTCTGAGCGAGTGGAGTGCTTTTTCGGACGGGGCACACATGTGCCATATATGGAGAAAAATTTTACCACAAGGCCTATAGGTTGCTTGAAATACATTACATACACTAAATGTGTTCCATAAGTGCCAAAACCCTAACCCTAACCCTAACCCTAACCCTAACCCTAACCCTAACCCTAACCCTAACCCTAACCCTAACCCTAACCCTTCTTCTCTGAGCGAGTGGAGTGCTTTTTTTGGACGTGGCACACATAAGCCATATATGGAGAACATTTTAACCACAAAGCCTATAGGTTGCTTGAATTACATTATCACAGTGAGAGAAACACATTTTCTCATTTTAGCTGTAACTCCAGAGCAGTGCTTCTCAGCCACCTGACACTGTTGCAGATAGAACGGGATGCGAAGCTGCTTCAGGCACACTTGCAATGAGCCTCCTGGCACCTTCCGCTGGCGCACAATGACACGCCGTATCATGTTTTGCTCAAAATGTGTTTGAGAGCGAAAAAAGTGCATTTTCGAACAATGGTTGTTTGTGCCAAGTAATAAAGCAATTCACACTAAATGTGTTCCATAAGTGCCAAACCCGCTTCGGAGGCCTTCTCTGAGCGAGTGGGGTGCTTTTTTGTACGTGGCACACATGTGCCATATATGGAGAAAATTTGAACCATAAAGTCTATAGGTTGCTTGAATTACATTATCACAGCGAGAGAAACACATTTTCTCAATTTAGCTCTAACTCCAGAGCAGTGCTTCTCAGCCACCTGAAACTGTTGCAGATAGAACGGGATGTGAAGCTCCGTCAGGCACACTTGGAATGAGCCTCCTGGCACCTTCCGCTGGCGCGCAATAACACGCAGTATCATGCTTTGCTCACAATGTGTTTGAGAGCAAATAAAGTGCATTTTCAAACAATGGTTGTGTGTGCCAAGCAATAAAGCACATCACACTAAATGTGTTCCATAAGTGCCAAAACGCGCTTCGGAGGACTTTTCTGAGCGAGTGGAGTGCTTTTTCGGACGGGGCACACATGTGCCATATATGGAGAAAAATTTTACCACAAAGCCTATAGGTTGCTTGAAATACATTACATACACTAAATGTGTTCCATAAGTGTCAAAACCGTAACCCTAACTCTAACCCTAACCCTAACCCTTCTTCTCTGAGCGAGTGGAGTGCTTTTTTGGACGTGGCACACATAAGCCATATATGGAGAACATTTTAACCACAAAGCCTATAGGTTGCTTGATTACATTATCACAGCGAGAGAAACACATTTTCTCATTTTAGATGTAACTCCAGAGCAGTGCTTCTCAGCCACCTGAAACTGTTGCAGATAGAACGGGATGTGAAGCTGCGTCAGGCACACTTGGAATGAGCCTCCTGGCACCTTCCGCTGGCGCGCAATAACACGCAGTATCATGCTTTGCTCACTATGTGTTTGAGAGCAAATAAAGTGCATTTTCAAACAATGGTTGTGTGTGCCAAGCAATAAAGCACATCACACTAAATGTGTTCCATAAGTGCCAAAACGCGCTTCGGAGGACTTCTCTGAGCGACTGGAGTGCTTTTTCGGACGGGGCACACATGTGCCATATATGGAGAAAACTTTTACCACAAAGCCTATAGGTTGCTTGAAATACATTACATACACTAAATGTGTTCCATAAGTGCCAAAACCCTAACCCTAACCCTAACCCTAACCCTAACCCTAACCCTAACCCTAACCCTTCTTCTCTGAGCGAGTGGAGTGCTTTTTTGGACGTGGTACACATAATCCATATATGGAGAACATTTTAACCACAAAGCCTATAGGTTGCTTGAATTACATTATCACAGTGAGAGAAACACATCTTCTCATTTTAGCTGTAACTCCAGAGCAGTGCTTCTCAGCCACCTGAAACTGTTGCAGATAGAACGGGATCCGAAGCTGCGTCAGGCACACTTGGAATGAGCCTCCTGACCTTCCGCTGGCGCACAATGACACGCCGTATCATGTTTTGCTCAAAATGTGTTTGAGAGCGAATAAAGTGCATTTTCGAACAATGGTTGTTTGTGCCAAGTAATAAAGCAATTCACACTAAATGTGTTCCATAAGTGCCAAAACGCGCTTCGGAGGACTTCTCTGAGCGAGTGGAGTGCTTTTTCGGACGGGGCACACATATGCCATATATGGAGAAAAATTTTACCACAAAGCCTATAGGTTGCTTGAAATATATTACATACACTAAATGTGTTCCATAAGTGCCAAAACCCTAACCCTTAACCCTAAACCTAACCCTAACCCTAACCCTAACCCTAACCCTAACCCTAACTAACCCTTCTTCTCTGAGCGAGTGGAGTGCTTTTTTGGACGTGGCACACATAAGCCATATATGGAGAACATTTTAACCACAAAGCCTATAGGTTGCTTGATTACATTATCACAGCGAGAGAAACACATTTTCTCATTTTAGATGTAACTCCAGAGCAGTGCTTCTCAGCCACCTGAAACTGTTGCAGATAGAACGGGATGTGAAGCTGCGTCAGGCACACTTGGAATGAGCCTCCTGGCACCTTCCGCTGGCGCGCAATAACACGCAGTATCATGCTTTGCTCACTATGTGTTTGAGAGCAAATAAAGTGCATTTTCAAACAATGGTTGTGTGTGCCAAGCAATAAAGCACATCACACTAAATGTGTTCCATAAGGGCCAAAACGCGCTTCGGAGGACTTCTCTGAGCGAGTGGAGTGCTTTTTCGGACGGGGCACACATGTGCCATATATGGAGAAAAATTTTACCACAAAGCCTATAGGTTGCTTGAAATACATTACATACACTAAATGTGTTCCATGAGTGCCAAAACCCTAACCCTAACCCTAACCCTAACCCTAACCCTTCTTCTCTGAGCGAGTGGAGTGCTTATTTGGACGTGGCACACATAAGCCATATATGGAGAACATTTTAACCACAAAGCCTATAGGTTGCTTGATTACATTATCACAGCGAGAGAAACACATTTTCTCATTTTAGATGTAACTCCAGAGCAGTGCTTCTCAGCCACCTGAAACTGTTGCAGATAGAACGGGATGTGAAGCTGCGTCAGGCACACTTGGAATGAGCCTCCTGGCACCTTCCGCTGGCGCGCAATAACACGCAGTATCATGCTTTGCTCACTATGTGTTTGAGAGCAAATAAAGTGCATTTTCAAACAATGGTTGTGTGTGCCAAGCAATAAAGCACATCACACTAAATGTGTTCCATAAGTGCCAAAACGCGCTTCGGAGGACTTCTCTGAGCGACTGGAGTGCTTTTTCGGACGGGGCACACATGTGCCATATATGGAGAAAAATTTTACCACAAAGCCTATAGGTTGCTTGAAATACATTACATACACTAAATGTGTTCCATAAGTGCCAAAACCCTAACCCTAACCCTAACCCTAACCCTAACCCTAACCCTAACCCTAACCCTAACCCTAACCCTAACCCTAACCCTAACCCTAACCCTTCTTCTCTGAGCGAGTGGAGTGCTTTTTTTGGACGTGGCACACATAAGCCATATATGGAGAACATTTTAACCACAAAGCCTATAGGTTGCTTGAATTACATTATCACAGTGAGAGAAACACATTTTCTCATTTTAGCTGTAACTCCAGAGCAGTGCTTCTCAGCCACCTGACACTGTTGCAGATAGAACGGGATGCGAAGCTGCGTCAGGCACACTTGGAATGAGCCTCCTGGCACCTTCCGCTGGCGCACAATGACACGCCGTATCATGTTTTGCTCAAAATGTGTTTGAGAGCGAATAAAGTGCATTTTCGAACAATGGTTGTTTGTGCCAAGTAATAAAGCAATTCACACTAAATGTGTTCCATAAGTGCCAAACCCGCTTCGGAGGCCTTCTCTGAGTGAGTAGAGTGCTTTTTTGTACGTGGCACACATGTGCCATATATGGAGAAAATTTTAACCATAAAGTCTATAGGTTGCTTGAATTACATTATCACAGCGAGAGAAACACATTTTCTCAATTTAGCTCTAACTCCAGAGCAGTGCTTCTCAGCCACCTGAAACTGTTGCAGATAGAACGGGATGTGAAGCTGCGTCAGGCACACTTGGAATGAGCCTCCTGGCACCTTCCGCTGGCGCGCAATAACACGCAGTATCATGCTTTGCTCACAATGTGTTTGAGAGCAAATAAAGTGCATTTTCAAACAATGGTTGTGTGTGCCAAGCAATAAAGCACATCACACTAAATGTGTTCCATAAGTGCCAAAACGCGCTTCGGAGGACTTCTCTGAGCGAGTGGAGTGCTTTTTCGGACGGGGCACACATGTGCCATATATGGAGAAAAATTTTACCACAAAGCCTATAGGTTGCTTGAAATACATTACATACACTAAATGTGTTCCATAAGTGTCAAAACCGTAACCCTAACTCTAACCCTAACCCTAACCCTTCTTCTCTGAGCGAGTGGAGTGCTTTTCTGGACGTGGCACACATAAGCCATATATGGAGAACATTTTAACCACAAAGCCTATAGGTTGCTTGATTACATTATCACAGCGAGAGAAACACATTTTCTCATTTTAGATGTAACTCCAGAGCAGTGCTTCTCAGCCACCTGAAACTGTTGCAGATAGAACGGGATGTGAAGCTGCGTCAGGCACACTTGGAATGAGCCTCCTGGCACCTTCCGCTGGCGCGCAATAACACGCAGTATCATGCTTTGCTCACTATGTGTTTGAGAGCAAATAAAGTGCATTTTCAAACAATGGTTGTGTGTGCCAAGCAATAAAGCACATCACACTAAATGTGTTCCATAAGTGCCAAAACGCGCTTCGGAGGACTTCTCTGAGCGACTGGAGTGCTTTTTCGGACGGGGCACACATGTGCCATATATGGAGAAAAATTTTACCACAAAGCCTATAGGTTGCTTGAAATACATTACATACACTAAATGTGTTCCATAAGTGCCAAAACCCTAACCCTTAACCCTAACCCTAACCCTAACCCTAACCCTAACCCTAACCCTTCTTCTCTGAGCGAGTGGAGTGCTTTTTTGGACGTGGCACACATAATCCATATATGGAGAACATTTTAACCACAAAGCCTATAGGTTGCTTGAATTACATTATCACAGTGAGAGAAACACATCTTCTCATTTTAGCTGTAACTCCAGAGCAGTGCTTCTCAGCCACCTGAAACTGTTGCAGATAGAACGGGATCCGAAGCTGCGTCAGGCACACTTGGAATGAGCCTCCTGACCTTCCGCTGGCGCACAATGACACGCCGTATCATGTTTTGCTCAAAATGTGTTTGAGAGCGAATAAAGTGCATTTTCGAACAATGGTTGTTTGTGCCAAGTAATAAAGCAATTCACACTAAATGTGTTCCATAAGTGCCAAAACGCGCTTCGGAGGACTTCTCTGAGCGAGTGGAGTGCTTTTTCGGACGGGGCACACATATGCCATATATGGAGAAAAATTTTACCACAAAGCCTATAGGTTGCTTGAAATATATTACATACACTAAATGTGTTCCATAAGTGCCAAAACCCTAACCCTTAACCCTAAACCTAACCCTAACCCTAACCCTAACCCTAACCCTAACCCTAACCCTTCTTCTCTGAGCGAGTGGAGTGCTTTTTTGGACGTGGCACACATAAGCCATATATGGAGAACATTTTAACCACAAAGCCTATAGGTTGCTTGATTACATTATCACAGCGAGAGAAACACATTTTCTCATTTTAGATGTAACTCCAGAGCAGTGCTTCTCAGCCACCTGAAACTGTTGCAGATAGAACGGGATATGAAGCTGCGTCAGGCACACTTGGAATGAGCCTCCTGGCACCTTCCGCTGGCGCGCAATAACACGCAGTATCATGCTTTGCTCACTATGTGTTTGAGAGCAAATAAAGTGCATTTTCAAACAATGGTTGTGTGTGCCAAGCAATAAAGCACATCACACTAAATGTGTTCCATAAGTGCCAAAACGCGCTTCGGAGGACTTCTCTGAGCGAGTGGAGTGCTTTTTCGGACGGGGCACACATGTGCCATATATGGAGAAAAATTTTACCACAAAGCCTATAGGTTGCTTGAAATACATTACATACACTAAATGTGTTCCATAAGTGCCAAAACCCTAACCCTTAACCATAACCCTAACCCTAACCCTAACCCTAACCCTAACCCTAACCCTAACCCTAACCCTAACCCTTCTTCTCTGAGCGAGTGGAGTGCTTTTTTGGACGTGGCACACATAATCCATATATGGAGAACATTTTAACCACAAAGCCTATAGGTTGCTTGAATTACATTATCACAGCGAGAGAAACACATTTTCTCATTTTAGCTGTAACTCCAGAGGAGTGCTTCTCAGCCACCTGAAACTGTTGCAGATAGAACGGGATGTGAAGCTGCGTCAGGCACACTTGGAATGAGCCTCCTGGCACCTTCCGCTGGCGAGCAATAACACGCAGTATCATGCTTTGCTCACAATGTGTTTGAGAGCAAATAAAGTGCATTTTCAAACAATGGTTGTGTGTGCCAAGCAATAAAGCACATCACACTAAATGTGTTCCATAAGTGCGAAAACGCGCTTCGGAGGACTTCTCTGAGCGAGTGGAGTGCTTTTTCGGACGGGGCACACATGTGCCATATATGGAGAAAAATTTTACCACAAGGCCTATAGGTTGCTTGAAATACATTACATACACTAAATGTGTTCCATAAGTGCCAAAACCCTAACCCTAACCCTAACCCTAACCCTAACCCTAACCCTAACCCTAACCCTAACCCTAACCCTAACCCTTCTTCTCTGAGCGAGTGGAGTGCTTTTTTTGGACGTGGCACACATAAGCCATATATGGAGAACATTTTAACCACAAAGCCTATAGGTTGCTTGAATTACATTATCACAGTGAGAGAAACACATTTTCTCATTTTAGCTGTAACTCCAGAGCAGTGCTTCTCAGCCACCTGACACTGTTGCAGATAGAACGGGATGCGAAGCTGCTTCAGGCACACTTGCAATGAGCCTCCTGGCACCTTCCGCTGGCGCACAATGACACGCCGTATCATGTTTTGCTCAAAATGTGTTTGAGAGCGAAAAAAGTGCATTTTCGAACAATGGTTGTTTGTGCCAAGTAATAAAGCAATTCACACTAAATGTGTTCCATAAGTGCCAAAACGCGCTTCGGAGGACTTTTCTGAGCGAGTGGAGTGCTTTTTCGGACGGGGCACACATGTGCCATATATGGAGAAAAATTTTACCACAAAGCCTATAGGTTGCTTGAAATACATTACATACACTAAATGTGTTCCATAAGTGTCAAAACCGTAACCCTAACTCTAACCCTAACCCTAACCCTTCTTCTCTGAGCGAGTGGAGTGCTTTTTTGGACGTGGCACACATAAGCCATATATGGAGAACATTTTAACCACAAAGCCTATAGGTTGCTTGATTACATTATCACAGCGAGAGAAACACATTTTCTCATTTTAGATGTAACTCCAGAGCAGTGCTTCTCAGCCACCTGAAACTGTTGCAGATAGAACGGGATGTGAAGCTGCGTCAGGCACACTTGGAATGAGCCTCCTGGCACCTTCCGCTGGCGCGCAATAACACGCAGTATCATGCTTTGCTCACTATGTGTTTGAGAGCAAATAAAGTGCATTTTCAAACAATGGTTGTGTGTGCCAAGCAATAAAGCACATCACACTAAATGTGTTCCATAAGTGCCAAAACGCGCTTCGGAGGACTTCTCTGAGCGACTGGAGTGCTTTTTCGGACGGGGCACACATGTGCCATATATGGAGAAAACTTTTACCACAAAGCCTATAGGTTGCTTGAAATACATTACATACACTAAATGTGTTCCATAAGTGCCAAAACCCTAACCCTAACCCTAACCCTAACCCTAACCCTAACCCTTCTTCTCTGAGCGAGTGGAGTGCTTTTTTGGACGTGGTACACATAATCCATATATGGAGAACATTTTAACCACAAAGCCTATAGGTTGCTTGAATTACATTATCACAGTGAGAGAAACACATCTTCTCATTTTAGCTGTAACTCCAGAGCAGTGCTTCTCAGCCACCTGAAACTGTTGCAGATAGAACGGGATCCGAAGCTGCGTCAGGCACACTTGGAATGAGCCTCCTGACCTTACGCTGGCGCACAATGACACGCCGTATCATGTTTTGCTCAAAATGTGTTTGAGAGCGAATAAAGTGCATTTTCGAACAATGGTTGTTTGTGCCAAGTAATAAAGCAATTCACACTAAATGTGTTCCATAAGTGCCAAAACGCGCTTCGGAGGACTTCTCTGAGCGAGTGGAGTGCTTTTTCGGACGGGGCACACATATGCCATATATGGAGAAAAATTTTACCACAAAGCCTATAGGTTGCTTGAAATATATTACATACACTAAATGTGTTCCATAAGTGCCAAAACCCTAACCCTTAACCCTAAACCTAACCCTAACCCTAACCCTAACCCTAACCCTAACCCTAACCCTAACCCTAACCCTTCTTCTCTGAGCGAGTGGAGTGCTTTTTTGGACGTGGCACACATAAGCCATATATGGAGAACATTTTAACCACAAAGCCTATAGGTTGCTTGATTACATTATCACAGCGAGAGAAACACATTTTCTCATTTTAGATGTAACTCCAGAGCAGTGCTTCTCAGCCACCTGAAACTGTTGCAGATAGAACGGGATGTGAAGCTGCGTCAGGCACACTTGGAATGAGCCTCCTGGCACCTTCCGCTGGCGCGCAATAACACGCAGTATCATGCTTTGCTCACTATGTGTTTGAGAGCAAATAAAGTGCATTTTCAAACAATGGTTGTGTGTGCCAAGCAATAAAGCACATCACACTAAATGTGTTCCATAAGGGCCAAAACGCGCTTCGGAGGACTTCTCTGAGCGAGTGGAGTGCTTTTTCG
The DNA here is from genome assembly GCF_037039965.1 of Doryrhamphus excisus. Lineage (NCBI taxonomy): Eukaryota > Metazoa > Chordata > Actinopteri > Syngnathiformes > Syngnathidae > Doryrhamphus > Doryrhamphus excisus. The sequence continues at coordinate 11,160,951 of NC_136373.1, forward strand.
GACGGGGCACACATGTGCCATATATGGAGAAAAATTTTACCACAAAGCCTATAGGTTGCTTGAAATACATTACATACACTAAATGTGTTCCATGAGTGCCAAAACCCTAACCCTAACCCTAACCCTAACCCTAACCCTTCTTCTCTGAGCGAGTGGAGTGCTTATTTGGACGTGGCACACATAAGCCATATATGGAGAACATTTTAACCACAAAGCCTATAGGTTGCTTGATTACATTATCACAGCGAGAGAAACACATTTTCTCATTTTAGATGTAACTCCAGAGCAGTGCTTCTCAGCCACCTGAAACTGTTGCAGATAGAACGGGATGTGAAGCTGCGTCAGGCACACTTGGAATGAGCCTCCTGGCACCTTCCGCTGGCGCGCAATAACACGCAGTATCATGCTTTGCTCACTATGTGTTTGAGAGCAAATAAAGTGCATTTTCAAACAATGGTTGTGTGTGCCAAGCAATAAAGCACATCACACTAAATGTGTTCCATAAGTGCCAAAACGCGCTTCGGAGGACTTCTCTGAGCGACTGGAGTGCTTTTTCGGACGGGGCACACATGTGCCATATATGGAGAAAAATTTTACCACAAAGCCTATAGGTTGCTTGAAATACATTACATACACTAAATGTGTTCCATAAGTGCCAAAACCCTAACCCTAACCCTAACCCTAACCCTAACCCTAACCCTAACCCTAACCCTAACCCTAACCCTAACCCTAACCCTAACCCTAACCCTTCTTCTCTGAGCGAGTGGAGTGCTTTTTTTGGACGTGGCACACATAAGCCATATATGGAGAACATTTTAACCACAAAGCCTATAGGTTGCTTGAATTACATTATCACAGTGAGAGAAACACATTTTCTCATTTTAGCTGTAACTCCAGAGCAGTGCTTCTCAGCCACCTGACACTGTTGCAGATAGAACGGGATGCGAAGCTGCGTCAGGCACACTTGGAATGAGCCTCCTGGCACCTTCCGCTGGCGCACAATGACACGCCGTATCATGTTTTGCTCAAAATGTGTTTGAGAGCGAATAAAGTGCATTTTCGAACAATGGTTGTTTGTGCCAAGTAATAAAGCAATTCACACTAAATGTGTTCCATAAGTGCCAAACCCGCTTCGGAGGCCTTCTCTGAGTGAGTAGAGTGCTTTTTTGTACGTGGCACACATGTGCCATATATGGAGAAAATTTTAACCATAAAGTCTATAGGTTGCTTGAATTACATTATCACAGCGAGAGAAACACATTTTCTCAATTTAGCTCTAACTCCAGAGCAGTGCTTCTCAGCCACCTGAAACTGTTGCAGATAGAACGGGATGTGAAGCTGCGTCAGGCACACTTGGAATGAGCCTCCTGGCACCTTCCGCTGGCGCGCAATAACACGCAGTATCATGCTTTGCTCACAATGTGTTTGAGAGCAAATAAAGTGCATTTTCAAACAATGGTTGTGTGTGCCAAGCAATAAAGCACATCACACTAAATGTGTTCCATAAGTGCCAAAACGCGCTTCGGAGGACTTCTCTGAGCGAGTGGAGT
>NC_136373.1:11175000-11182500 GCF_037039965.1 Doryrhamphus excisus
ACCACAAAGCCTATAGGTTGCTTGATTACATTATCACAGCGAGAGAAACACATTTTCTCTCTAACCCTCTCTAACCCTAACCCTAACCCTAACCCTAACCCTTCTTCTCTGAGCGAGTGGAGTGCTTTTTTGGACGTGGCACACATAATCCATATATGGAGAACATTTTAACCTGCGTCAGGCACACTTGGAATGAGCCTCCTGACCTTCCGCTGGCGCACAATGACACGCCGTATCATGTTTTGCTCAAAATGTGTTTGAGAGCGAATAAAGTGCATTTTCGAACAATGGTTGTTTGTGCCAAGTAATAAAGCAATTCACACTAAATGTGTTCCATAAGTGCCAAAACGCGCTTCGGAGGACTTCTCTGAGCGAGTGGAGTGCTTTTTCGGACGGGGCACACATATGCCATATATGGAGAAAAATTTTACCACAAAGCCTATAGGTTGCTTGAAATATATTACATACACTAAATGTGTTCCATAAGTGCCAAAACCCTAACCCTTAACCCTAAACCTAACCCTAACCCTAACCCTAACCCTAACCATAACCCTAACCCTAACCCTAACCCTAACCCTTCTTCTCTGAGCGAGTGGAGTGCTTTTTTGGACGTGGCACACATAAGCCATATATGGAGAACATTTTAACCACAAAGCCTATAGGTTGCTTGATTACATTATCACAGCGAGAGAAACACATTTTCTCATTTTAGATGTAACTCCAGAGCAGTGCTTCTCAGCCACCTGAAACTGTTGCAGATAGAACGGGATGTGAAGCTGCGTCAGGCACACTTGGAATGAGCCTCCTGGCACCTTCCGCTGGCGCGCAATAACACGCAGTATCATGCTTTGCTCACTATGTGTTTGAGAGCAAATAAAGTGCATTCTCAAACAATGGTTGTGTGTGCCAAGCAATAAAGCACATCACACTAAATGTGTTCCATAAGTGCCAAAACGCGCTTCGGAGGACTTCTCTGAGCGAGTGGAGTGCTTTTTCGGACGGGGCACACATGTGCCATATATGGAGAAAAATTTTACCACAAAGCCTATAGGTTGCTTGAAATACATTACATACACTAAATGTGTTCCATAAGTGCCAAAACCCTAACCCTTAACCATAACCCTAACCCTAACCCTAACCCTAACCCTAACCCTTCTTCTCTGAGCGAGTGGAGTGCTTTTTTGGACGTGGCACACATAATCCATATATGGAGAACATTTTAACCTGCGTCAGGCACACTTGGAATGAGCCTCCTGACCTTCCGCTGGCGCACAATGACACGCCGTATCATGTTTTGCTCAAAATGTGTTTGAGAGCGAATAAAGTGCATTTTCGAACAATGGTTGTTTGTGCCAAGTAATAAAGCAATTCACACTAAATGTGTTCCATAAGTGCCAAAACGCGCTTCGGAGGACTTCTCTGAGCGAGTGGAGTGCTTTTTCGGACGGGGCACACATGTGCCATATATGGAGAAAAATTTTACCACAAGGCCTATAGGTTGCTTGAAATACATTACATACACTAAATGTGTTCCATAAGTGCCAAAACCCTAACCCTAACCCTAACCCTAACCCTAACCCTAACCCTAACCCTAACCCTAACCCTAACCCTAACCCTAACCCTAACCCTAACCCTTCTTCTCTGAGCGAGTGGAGTGCTTTTTTTGGACGTGGCACACATAAGCCATATATGGAGAACATTTTAACCACAAAGCCTATAGGTTGCTTGAATTACATTATCACAGTGAGAGAAACACATTTTCTCATTTTAGCTGTAACTCCAGAGCAGTGCTTCTCAGCCACCTGACACTGTTGCAGATAGAACGGGATGCGAAGCTGCTTCAGGCACACTTGGAATGAGCCTCCTGGCACCTTCCGCTGGCGCACAATGACACGCCGTATCATGTTTTGCTCAAAATGTGTTTGAGAGCGAATAAAGTGCATTTTCGAACAATGGTTGTTTGTGCCAAGTAATAAAGCAATTCACACTAAATGTGTTCCATAAGTGCCAAACCCGCTTCGGAGGCCTTCTCTGAGTGAGTGGAGTGCTTTTTTGTACGTGACACACATGTGCCATATATGGAGAAAATTTTAACCATAAAGTCTATAGGTTGCTTGAATTACATTATCACAGCGAGAGAAACACATTTTCTCAATTTAGCTCTAACTCCAGAGCAGTGCTTCTCAGCCACCTGAAACTGTTGCAGATAGAACGGGATGTGAAGCTGCGTCAGGCACACTTGGAATGAGCCTCCTGGCACCTTCCGCTGGCGCGCAATAACACGCAGTATCATGCTTTGCTCACAATGTGTTTGAGAGCAAATAAAGTGCATTTTCAAACAATGGTTGTGTGTGCCAAGCAATAAAGCACATCACACTAAATGTGTTCCATAAGTGCCAAAACGCGCTTCGGAGGACTTCTCTGAGCAAGTGGAGTGCTTTTTCGGACGGGGCACACATGTGCCATATATGGAGAAAAATTTTACCACAAAGCCTATAGGTTGCTTGAAATACATTACATACACTAAATGTGTTCCATAAGTGGCAAAACCCTAACCCTAACCCTAACCCTTCTTCTCTGAGCGAGTGGAGTGCTTATTTGGACGTGGCACACATAAGCCATATGTGGAGAACATTTTAACCACAAAGCCTATAGGTTGCTTGATTACATTATCACAGCGAGAGAAACACATTTTCTCATTTTAGATGTAACTCCAGAGCAGTGCTTCTCAGCCACCTGAAACTGTTGCAGATAGAACGGGATGTGAAGCTGCGTCAGGCACACTTGGAATGAGCCTCCTGGCACCTTCCGCTGGCGCGCAATAACACGCAGTATCATGTTTTGCTCACAATGTGTTTGAGAGCAAATAAAGTGCATTTTCAAACAATTGTTGTGTGTGCCAAGCAATAAAGCACATCACACTAAATGTGTTCCATAAGGGCCAAAACGCGCTTCGGAGGACTTCTCTGAGCGAGTGGAGTGCTTTTTCGGACGGGGCACACATGTGCCATATATGGAGAAAAATTTTACCACAAAGCCTATAGGTTGCTTGAAATACATTACATACACTAAATGTGTTCCATGAGTGCCAAAACCCTAACCCTAACCCTAACCCTAACCCTTCTTCTCTGAGCGAGTGGAGTGCTTATTTGGACGTGGCACACATAAGCCATATATGGAGAACATTTTAACCACAAAGCCTATAGGTTGCTTGATTACATTATCACAGCGAGAGAAACACATTTTCTCTCTAACCCTCTCTAACCCTAACCCTAACCCTAACCCTAACCCTTCTTCTCTGAGCGAGTGGAGTGCTTTTTTGGACGTGGCACACATAATCCATATATGGAGAACATTTTAACCTGCGTCAGGCACACTTGGAATGAGCCTCCTGACCTTCCGCTGGCGCACAATGACACGCCGTATCATGTTTTGCTCAAAATGTGTTTGAGAGCGAATAAAGTGCATTTTCGAACAATGGTTGTTTGTGCCAAGTAATAAAGCAATTCACACTAAATGTGTTCCATAAGTGCCAAAACGCGCTTCGGAGGACTTCTCTGAGCGAGTGGAGTGCTTTTTCGGACGGGGCACACATATGCCATATATGGAGAAAAATTTTACCACAAAGCCTATAGGTTGCTTGAAATATATTACATACACTAAATGTGTTCCATAAGTGCCAAAACCCTAACCCTTAACCCTAAACCTAACCCTAACCCTAACCCTAACCCTAACCATAACCCTAACCCTAACCCTTCTTCTCTGAGCGAGTGGAGTGCTTTTTTGGACGTGGCACACATAAGCCATATATGGAGAACATTTTAACCACAAAGCCTATAGGTTGCTTGATTACATTATCACAGCGAGAGAAACACATTTTCTCATTTTAGATGTAACTCCAGAGCAGTGCTTCTCAGCCACCTGAAACTGTTGCAGATAGAACGGGATGTGAAGCTGCGTCAGGCACACTTGGAATGAGCCTCCTGGCACCTTCCGCTGGCGCGCAATAACACGCAGTATCATGCTTTGCTCACTATGTGTTTGAGAGCAAATAAAGTGCATTCTCAAACAATGGTTGTGTGTGCCAAGCAATAAAGCACATCACACTAAATGTGTTCCATAAGTGCCAAAACGCGCTTCGGAGGACTTCTCTGAGCGAGTGGAGTGCTTTTTCGGACGGGGCACACATGTGCCATATATGGAGAAAAATTTTACCACAAAGCCTATAGGTTGCTTGAAATACATTACATACACTAAATGTGTTCCATAAGTGCCAAAACCCTAACCCTTAACCATAACCCTAACCCTAACCCTAACCCTAACCCTAACCCTTCTTCTCTGAGCGAGTGGAGTGCTTTTTTGGACGTGGCACACATAATCCATATATGGAGAACATTTTAACCTGCGTCAGGCACACTTGGAATGAGCCTCCTGACCTTCCGCTGGCGCACAATGACACGCCGTATCATGTTTTGCTCAAAATGTGTTTGAGAGCGAATAAAGTGCATTTTCGAACAATGGTTGTTTGTGCCAAGTAATAAAGCAATTCACACTAAATGTGTTCCATAAGTGCCAAAACGCGCTTCGGAGGACTTCTCTGAGCGAGTGGAGTGCTTTTTCGGACGGGGCACACATGTGCCATATATGGAGAAAAATTTTACCACAAGGCCTATAGGTTGCTTGAAATACATTACATACACTAAATGTGTTCCATAAGTGCCAAAACCCTAACCCTAACCCTAACCCTAACCCTAACCCTAACCCTAACCCTAACCCTAACCCTAACCCTTCTTCTCTGAGCGAGTGGAGTGCTTTTTTTGGACGTGGCACACATAAGCCATATATGGAGAACATTTTAACCACAAAGCCTATAGGTTGCTTGAATTACATTATCACAGTGAGAGAAACACATTTTCTCATTTTAGCTGTAACTCCAGAGCAGTGCTTCTCAGCCACCTGACACTGTTGCAGATAGAACGGGATGCGAAGCTGCTTCAGGCACACTTGGAATGAGCCTCCTGGCACCTTCCGCTGGCGCACAATGACACGCCGTATCATGTTTTGCTCAAAATGTGTTTGAGAGCGAATAAAGTGCATTTTCGAACAATGGTTGTTTGTGCCAAGTAATAAAGCAATTCACACTAAATGTGTTCCATAAGTGCCAAACCCGCTTCGGAGGCCTTCTCTGAGTGAGTGGAGTGCTTTTTTGTACGTGACACACATGTGCCATATATGGAGAAAATTTTAACCATAAAGTCTATAGGTTGCTTGAATTACATTATCACAGCGAGAGAAACACATTTTCTCAATTTAGCTCTAACTCCAGAGCAGTGCTTCTCAGCCACCTGAAACTGTTGCAGATAGAACGGGATGTGAAGCTGCGTCAGGCACACTTGGAATGAGCCTCCTGGCACCTTCCGCTGGCGCGCAATAACACGCAGTATCATGCTTTGCTCACAATGTGTTTGAGAGCAAATAAAGTGCATTTTCAAACAATGGTTGTGTGTGCCAAGCAATAAAGCACATCACACTAAATGTGTTCCATAAGTGCCAAAACGCGCTTCGGAGGACTTCTCTGAGCAAGTGGAGTGCTTTTTCGGACGGGGCACACATGTGCCATATATGGAGAAAAATTTTACCACAAAGCCTATAGGTTGCTTGAAATACATTACATACACTAAATGTGTTCCATAAGTGGCAAAACCCTAACCCTAACCCTACTTCTCTGAGCGAGTGGAGTGCTTATTTGGACGTGGCACACATAAGCCATATGTGGAGAACATTTTAACCACAAAGCCTATAGGTTGCTTGATTACATTATCACAGCGAGAGAAACACATTTTCTCATTTTAGATGTAACTCCAGAGCAGTGCTTCTCAGCCACCTGAAACTGTTGCAGATAGAACGGGATGTGAAGCTGCGTCAGGCACACTTGGAATGAGCCTCCTGGCACCTTCCGCTGGCGCGCAATAACACGCAGTATCATGTTTTGCTCACAATGTGTTTGAGAGCAAATAAAGTGCATTTTCAAACAATTGTTGTGTGTGCCAAGCAATAAAGCACATCACACTAAATGTGTTCCATAAGGGCCAAAACGCGCTTCGGAGGACTTCTCTGAGCGAGTGGAGTGCTTTTTCGGACGGGGCACACATGTGCCATATATGGAGAAAAATTTTACCACAAAGCCTATAGGTTGCTTGAAATACATTACATACACTAAATGTGTTCCATGAGTGCCAAAACCCTAACCCTAACCCTAACCCTAACCCTTCTTCTCTGAGCGAGTGGAGTGCTTATTTGGACGTGGCACACATAAGCCATATATGGAGAACATTTTAACCACAAAGCCTATAGGTTGCTTGATTACATTATCACAGCGAGAGAAACACATTTTCTCTCTAACCCTCTCTAACCCTAACCCTAACCCTAACCCTAACCCTTCTTCTCTGAGCGAGTGGAGTGCTTTTTTGGACGTGGCACACATAATCCATATATGGAGAACATTTTAACCTGCGTCAGGCACACTTGGAATGAGCCTCCTGACCTTCCGCTGGCGCACAATGACACGCCGTATCATGTTTTGCTCAAAATGTGTTTGAGAGCGAATAAAGTGCATTTTCGAACAATGGTTGTTTGTGCCAAGTAATAAAGCAATTCACACTAAATGTGTTCCATAAGTGCCAAAACGCGCTTCGGAGGACTTCTCTGAGCGAGTGGAGTGCTTTTTCGGACGGGGCACACATATGCCATATATGGAGAAAAATTTTACCACAAAGCCTATAGGTTGCTTGAAATATATTACATACACTAAATGTGTTCCATAAGTGCCAAAACCCTAACCCTTAACCCTAAACCTAACCCTAACCCTAACCCTAACCATAACCCTAACCCTAACCCTAACCCTAACCCTAACCCTTCTTCTCTGAGCGAGTGGAGTGCTTTTTTGGACGTGGCACACATAAGCCATATATGGAGAACATTTTAACCACAAAGCCTATAGGTTGCTTGATTACATTATCACAGCGAGAGAAACACATTTTCTCATTTTAGATGTAACTCCAGAGCAGTGCTTCTCAGCCACCTGAAACTGTTGCAGATAGAACGGGATGTGAAGCTGCGTCAGGCACACTTGGAATGAGCCTCCTGGCACCTTCCGCTGGCGCGCAATAACACGCAGTATCATGCTTTGCTCACTATGTGTTTGAGAGCAAATAAAGTGCATTCTCAAACAATGGTTGTGTGTGCCAAGCAATAAAGCACATCACACTAAATGTGTTCCATAAGTGCCAAAACGCGCTTCGGAGGACTTCTCTGAGCGAGTGGAGTGCTTTTTCGGACGGGGCACACATGTGCCATATATGGAGAAAAATTTTACCACAAAGCCTATAGGTTGCTTGAAATACATTACATACACTAAATGTGTTCCATGAGTGCCAAAACCCTAACCCTAACCCTAACCCTAACCCTAACCCTTCTTCTCTGAGCGAGTGGAGTGCTTAT
>NC_136373.1:11187500-11190000 GCF_037039965.1 Doryrhamphus excisus
TTTTAACCATAAAGTCTATAGGTTGCTTGAATTACATTATCACAGCGAGAGAAACACATTTTCTCAATTTAGCTCTAACTCCAGAGCAGTGCTTCTCAGCCACCTGAAACTGTTGCAGATAGAACGGGATGTGAAGCTGCGTCAGGCACACTTGGAATGAGCCTCCTGGCACCTTCCGCTGGCGCGCAATAACACGCAGTATCATGCTTTGCTCACAATGTGTTTGAGAGCAAATAAAGTGCATTTTCAAACAATGGTTGTGTGTGCCAAGCAATAAAGCACATCACACTAAATGTGTTCCATAAGTGCCAAAACGCGCTTCGGAGGACTTCTCTGAGCGAGTGGAGTGCTTTTTCGGACGGGGCACACATGTGCCATATATGGAGAAAAATTTTACCACAAAGCCTATAGGTTGCTTGAAATACATTACATACACTAAATGTGTTCCATAAGTGTCAAAACCGTAACCCTAACTCTAACCCTAACCCTAACCCTTCTTCTCTGAGCGAGTGGAGTGCTTTTTTGGACGTGGCACACATAATCCATATATGGAGAACATTTTAACCACAAAGCCTATAGGTTGCTTGAATTACATTATCACAGCGAGAGAAACACATTTTCTCATTTTAGCTGTAACTCCAGAGGAGTGCTTCTCAGCCACCTGAAACTGTTGCAGATAGAACGGGATGTGAAGCTGCGTCAGGCACACTTGGAATGAGCCTCCTGGCACCTTCCGCTGGCGCGCAATAACACGCAGTATCATGCTTTGCTCACAATGTGTTTGAGAGCAAATAAAGTGCATTTTCAAACAATGGTTGTGTGTGCCAAGCAATAAAGCACATCACACTAAATGTGTTCCATAAGTGCCAAAACGCGCTTCGGAGGACTTCTCTGAGCGAGTGGAGTGCTTTTTCGGACGGGGCACACATGTGCCATATATGGAGAAAAAATTTACCACAAGGCCTATAGGTTGCTTGAAATACATTACATACACTAAATGTGTTCCATAAGTGCCAAAACCCTAACCCTAACCCTAACCCTAACCCTAACCCTAACCCTAACCCTAACCCTAACCCTTCTTCTCTGAGCGAGTGGAGTGCTTTTTTTGGACGTGGCACACATAAGCCATATATGGAGAACATTTTAACCACAAAGCCTATAGGTTGCTTGAATTACATTATCACAGTGAGAGAAACACATTTTCTCATTTTAGCTGTAACTCCAGAGCAGTGCTTCTCAGCCACCTGACACTGTTGCAGATAGAACGGGATGCGAAGCTGCTTCAGGCACACTTGGAATGAGCCTCCTGGCACCTTCCGCTGGCGCACAATGACACGCCGTATCATGTTTTGCTCAAAATGTGTTTGAGAGCGAATAAAGTGCATTTTCGAACAATGGTTGTTTGTGCCAAGTAATAAAGCAATTCACACTAAATGTGTTCCATAAGTGCCAAACCCGCTTCGGAGGCCTTCTCTGAGTGAGTGGAGTGCTTTTTTGTACGTGACACACATGTGCCATATATGGAGAAAATTTTAACCATAAAGTCTATAGGTTGCTTGAATTACATTATCACAGCGAGAGAAACACATTTTCTCAATTTAGCTCTAACTCCAGAGCAGTGCTTCTCAGCCACCTGAAACTGTTGCAGATAGAACGGGATGTGAAGCTGCGTCAGGCACACTTGGAATGAGCCTCCTGGCACCTTCCGCTGGCGCGCAATAACACGCAGTATCATGCTTTGCTCACAATGTGTTTGAGAGCAAATAAAGTGCATTTTCAAACAATGGTTGTGTGTGCCAAGCAATAAAGCACATCACACTAAATGTGTTCCATAAGTGCCAAAACGCGCTTCGGAGGACTTCTCTGAGCAAGTGGAGTGCTTTTTCGGACGGGGCACACATGTGCCATATATGGAGAAAAATTTTACCACAAAGCCTATAGGTTGCTTGAAATACATTACATACACTAAATGTGTTCCATAAGTGGCAAAACCCTAACCCTAACCCTAACCCTTCTTCTCTGAGCGAGTGGAGTGCTTATTTGGACGTGGCACACATAAGCCATATGTGGAGAACATTTTAACCACAAAGCCTATAGGTTGCTTGATTACATTATCACAGCGAGAGAAACACATTTTCTCATTTTAGATGTAACTCCAGAGCAGTGCTTCTCAGCCACCTGAAACTGTTGCAGATAGAACGGGATGTGAAGCTGCGTCAGGCACACTTGGAATGAGCCTCCTGGCACCTTCCGCTGGCGCGCAATAACACGCAGTATCATGTTTTGCTCACAATGTGTTTGAGAGCAAATAAAGTGCATTTTCAAACAATTGTTGTGTGTGCCAAGCAATAAAGCACATCACACTAAATGTGTTCCATAAGGGCCAAAACGCGCTTCGGAGGACTTCTCTGAGCGAGTGGAGTGCTTTTTCGGACGGGGCACACATGTGCCATATATGGAGAAAAATTTTACCACAAAGCCTATAGGTTGCTTGAAATAC
>NC_136373.1:11195000-11197500 GCF_037039965.1 Doryrhamphus excisus
CATTATCACAGCGAGAGAAACACATTTTCTCATTTTAGATGTAACTCCAGAGCAGTGCTTCTCAGCCACCTGAAACTGTTGCAGATAGAACGGGATGTGAAGCTGCGTCAGGCACACTTGGAATGAGCCTCCTGGCACCTTCCGCTGGCGCGCAATAACACGCAGTATCATGCTTTGCTCACTATGTGTTTGAGAGCAAATAAAGTGCATTTTCAAACAATGGTTGTGTGTGCCAAGCAATAAAGCACATCACACTAAATGTGTTCCATAAGTGCCAAAACGCGCTTCGGAGGACTTCTCTGAGCGACTGGAGTGCTTTTTCGGACGGGGCACACATGTGCCATATATGGAGAAAAATTTTACCACAAAGCCTATAGGTTGCTTGAAATACATTACATACACTAAATGTGTTCCATAAGTGCCAAAACCCTAACCCTTAACCCTAACCCTAACCCTAACCCTAACCCTAACCCTAACCCTAACCCTAACCCTAACCCTAACCCTAACCCTAACCCTAACCCTAACCCTTCTTCTCTGAGCGAGTGGAGTGCTTTTTTGGACGTGGCACACATAATCCATATATGGAGAACATTTTAACCACAAAGCCTATAGGTTGCTTGAATTACATTATCACAGTGAGAGAAACACATCTTCTCATTTTAGCTGTAACTCCAGAGCAGTGCTTCTCAGCCACCTGAAACTGTTGCAGATAGAACGGGATCCGAAGCTGCGTCAGGCACACTTGGAATGAGCCTCCTGACCTTCCGCTGGCGCACAATGACACGCCGTATCATGTTTTGCTCAAAATGTGTTTGAGAGCGAATAAAGTGCATTTTCGAACAATGGTTGTTTGTGCCAAGTAATAAAGCAATTCACACTAAATGTGTTCCATAAGTGCCAAAACGCGCTTCGGAGGACTTCTCTGAGCGAGTGGAGTGCTTTTTCGGACGGGGCACACATATGCCATATATGGAGAAAAATTTTACCACAAAGCCTATAGGTTGCTTGAAATATATTACATACACTAAATGTGTTCCATAAGTGCCAAAACCCTAACCCTTAACCCTAAACCTAACCCTAACCCTAACCATAACCCTAACCCTAACCCTAACCCTAACCCTTCTTCTCTGAGCGAGTGGAGTGCTTTTTTGGACGTGGCACACATAAGCCATATATGGAGAACATTTTAACCACAAAGCCTATAGGTTGCTTGATTACATTATCACAGCGAGAGAAACACATTTTCTCATTTTAGATGTAACTCCAGAGCAGTGCTTCTCAGCCACCTGAAACTGTTGCAGATAGAACGGGATGTGAAGCTGCGTCAGGCACACTTGGAATGAGCCTCCTGGCACCTTCCGCTGGCGCGCAATAACACGCAGTATCATGCTTTGCTCACTATGTGTTTGAGAGCAAATAAAGTGCATTCTCAAACAATGGTTGTGTGTGCCAAGCAATAAAGCACATCACACTAAATGTGTTCCATAAGTGCCAAAACGCGCTTCGGAGGACTTCTCTGAGCGAGTGGAGTGCTTTTTCGGACGGGGCACACATGTGCCATATATGGAGAAAAATTTTACCACAAAGCCTATAGGTTGCTTGAAATACATTACATACACTAAATGTGTTCCATAAGTGCCAAAACCCTAACCCTTAACCATAACCCTAACCCTAACCCTAACCCTAACCCTAACCCTTCTTCTCTGAGCGAGTGGAGTGCTTTTTTGGACGTGGCACACATAATCCATATATGGAGAACATTTTAACCACAAAGCCTATAGGTTGCTTGAATTACATTATCACAGCGAGAGAAACACATTTTCTCATTTTAGCTGTAACTCCAGAGGAGTGCTTCTCAGCCACCTGAAACTGTTGCAGATAGAACGGGATGTGAAGCTGCGTCAGGCACACTTAGAATGAGCCTCCTGGCACCTTCCGCTGGCGCGCAATAACACGCAGTATCATGCTTTGCTCACAATGTGTTTGAGAGCAAATAAAGTGCATTTTCAAACAATGGTTGTGTGTGCCAAGCAATAAAGCACATCACACTAAATGTGTTCCATAAGTGCCAAAACGCGCTTCGGAGGACTTCTCTGAGCGAGTGGAGTGCTTTTTCGGACGGGGCACACATGTGCCATATATGGAGAAAAATTTTACCACAAGGCCTATAGGTTGCTTGAAATACATTACATACACTAAATGTGTTCCATAAGTGCCAAAACCCTAACCCTAACCCTAACCCTAACCCTAACCCTAACCCTAACCCTTCTTCTCTGAGCGAGTGGAGTGCTTTTTTTGGACGTGGCACACATAAGCCATATATGGAGAACATTTTAACCACAAAGCCTATAGGTTGCTTGAATTACATTATCACAGTGAGAGAAACACATTTTCTCATTTTAGCTGTAACTCCAGAGCAGTGCTTCTCAGCCACCTGACACTGTTGCAGATAGAACGGGATGCGAAGCTGCTTCAGGCACACTTGGAATGAGCCTCCTGG
>NC_136373.1:11210000-11227500 GCF_037039965.1 Doryrhamphus excisus
TGCTTGAAATATATTACATACACTAAATGTGTTCCATAAGTGCCAAAACCCTAACCCTTAACCCTAAACCTAACCCTAACCCTAACCCTAACCCTAACCCTTCTTCTCTGAGCGAGTGGAGTGCTTTTCTGGACGTGGCACACATAAGCCATATATGGAGAACATTTTAACCACAAAGCCTATAGGTTGCTTGATTACATTATCACAGCGAGAGAAACACATTTTCTCATTTTAGATGTAACTCCAGAGCAGTGCTTCTCAGCCACCTGAAACTGTTGCAGATAGAACGGGATGTGAAGCTGCGTCAGGCACACTTGGAATGAGCCTCCTGGCACCTTCCGCTGGCGCGCAATAACACGCAGTATCATGCTTTGCTCACTATGTGTTTGAGAGCAAATAAAGTGCATTTTCAAACAATGGTTGTGTGTGCCAAGCAATAAAGCACATCACACTAAATGTGTTCCATAAGTGCCAAAACGCGCTTCGGAGGACTTCTCTGAGCGAGTGGAGTGCTTTTTCGGACGGGGCACACATGTGCCATATATGGAGAAAAATTTTACCACAAAGCCTATAGGTTGCTTGAAATACATTACATACACTAAATGTGTTCCATAAGTGCCAAAACCCTAACCCTTAACCATAACCCTAACCCTAACCCTAACCCTAACCCTAACCCTTCTTCTCTGAGCGAGTGGAGTGCTTTTTTGGACGTGGCACACATAATCCATATATGGAGAACATTTTAACCACAAAGCCTATAGGTTGCTTGAATTACATTATCACAGCGAGAGAAACACATTTTCTCATTTTAGCTGTAACTCCAGAGGAGTGCTTCTCAGCCACCTGAAACTGTTGCAGATAGAACGGGATGTGAAGCTGCGTCAGGCACACTTGGAATGAGCCTCCTGGCACCTTCCGCTGGCGCGCAATAACACGCAGTATCATGCTTTGCTCACAATGTGTTTGAGAGCAAATAAAGTGCATTTTCAAACAATGGTTGTGTGTGCCAAGCAATAAAGCACATCACACTAAATGTGTTCCATAAGTGCCAAAACGCGCTTCGGAGGACTTCTCTGAGCGAGTGGAGTGCTTTTTCGGACGGGGCACACATGTGCCATATATGGAGAAAAATTTTACCACAAGGCCTATAGGTTGCTTGAAATACATTACATACACTAAATGTGTTCCATAAGTGCCAAAACCCTAACCCTAACCCTAACCCTAACCCTAACCCTAACCCTAACCCTAACCCTAACCCTAACCCTAACCCTTCTTCTCTGAGCGAGTGGAGTGCTTTTTTTGGACGTGGCACACATAAGCCATATATGGAGAACATTTTAACCACAAAGCCTATAGGTTGCTTGAATTACATTATCACAGTGAGAGAAACACATTTTCTCATTTTAGCTGTAACTCCAGAGCAGTGCTTCTCAGCCACCTGACACTGTTGCAGATAGAACGGGATGCGAAGCTGCTTCAGGCACACTTGGAATGAGCCTCCTGGCACCTTCCGCTGGCGCACAATGACACGCCGTATCATGTTTTGCTCAAAATGTGTTTGAGAGCGAATAAAGTGCATTTTCGAACAATGGTTGTTTGTGCCAAGTAATAAAGCAATTCACACTAAATGTGTTCCATAAGTGCCAAACCCGCTTCGGAGGCCTTCTCTGAGTGAGTGGAGTGCTTTTTTGTACGTGACACACATGTGCCATATATGGAGAAAATTTTAACCATAAAGTCTATAGGTTGCTTGAATTACATTATCACAGCGAGAGAAACACATTTTCTCAATTTAGCTCTAACTCCAGAGCAGTGCTTCTCAGCCACCTGAAACTGTTGCAGATAGAACGGGATGTGAAGCTGCGTCAGGCACACTTGGAATGAGCCTCCTGGCACTTTCCGCTGGCGCGCAATAACACGCAGTATCATGCTTTGCTCACAATGTGTTTGAGAGCAAATAAAGTGCATTTTCAAACAATGGTTGTGTGTGCCAAGCAATAAAGCACATCACACTAAATGTGTTCCATAAGTGCCAAAACGCGCTTCGGAGGACTTCTCTGAGCGAGTGGAGTGCTTTTTCGGACGGGGCACACATGTGCCATATATGGAGAAAAATTTTACCACAAAGCCTATAGGTTGCTTGAAATACATTACATACACTAAATGTGTTCCATAAGTGTCAAAACCGTAACCCTAACTCTAACCCTAACCCTAACCCTTCTTCTCTGAGCGAGTGGAGTGCTTTTTTGGACGTGGCACACATAAGCCATATATGGAGAACATTTTAACCACAAAGCCTATAGGTTGCTTGATTACATTATCACAGCGAGAGAAACACATTTTCTCATTTTAGATGTAACTCCAGAGCAGTGCTTCTCAGCCACCTGAAACTGTTGCAGATAGAACGGGATGTGAAGCTGCGTCAGGCACACTTGGAATGAGCCTCCTGGCACCTTCCGCTGGCGCGCAATAACACGCAGTATCATGCTTTGCTCACTATGTGTTTGAGAGCAAATAAAGTGCATTTTCAAACAATGGTTGTGTGTGCCAAGCAATAAAGCACATCACACTAAATGTGTTCCATAAGTGCCAAAACGCGCTTCGGAGGACTTCTCTGAGCGAGTGGAGTGCTTTTTCGGACGGGGCACACATGTGCCATATATGGAGAAAAATTTTACCACAAAGCCTATAGGTTGCTTGAAATACATTACATACACTAAATGTGTTCCATAAGTGCCAAAACCCTAACCCTTAACCATAACCCTAACCCTAACCCTAACCCTAACCCTAACCCTTCTTCTCTGAGCGAGTGGAGTGCTTTTTTGGACGTGGCACACATAATCCATATATGGAGAACATTTTAACCACAAAGCCTATAGGTTGCTTGAATTACATTATCACAGCGAGAGAAACACATTTTCTCATTTTAGCTGTAACTCCAGAGGAGTGCTTCTCAGCCACCTGAAACTGTTGCAGATAGAACGGGATGTGAAGCTGCGTCAGGCACACTTGGAATGAGCCTCCTGGCACCTTCCGCTGGCGCGCAATAACACGCAGTATCATGCTTTGCTCACAATGTGTTTGAGAGCAAATAAAGTGCATTTTCAAACAATGGTTGTGTGTGCCAAGCAATAAAGCACATCACACTAAATGTGTTCCATAAGTGCCAAAACGCGCTTCGGAGGACTTCTCTGAGCGAGTGGAGTGCTTTTTCGGACGGGGCACACATGTGCCATATATGGAGAAAAATTTTACCACAAGGCCTATAGGTTGCTTGAAATACATTACATACACTAAATGTGTTCCATAAGTGCCAAAACCCTAACCCTAACCCTAACCCTAACCCTAACCCTAACCCTAACCCTAACCCTTCTTCTCTGAGCGAGTGGAGTGCTTTTTTTGGACGTGGCACACATAAGCCATATATGGAGAACATTTTAACCACAAAGCCTATAGGTTGCTTGAATTACATTATCACAGTGAGAGAAACACATTTTCTCATTTTAGCTGTAACTCCAGAGCAGTGCTTCTCAGCCACCTGACACTGTTGCAGATAGAACGGGATGCGAAGCTGCTTCAGGCACACTTGGAATGAGCCTCCTGGCACCTTCCGCTGGCGCACAATGACACGCCGTATCATGTTTTGCTCAAAATGTGTTTGAGAGCGAATAAAGTGCATTTTCGAACAATGGTTGTTTGTGCCAAGTAATAAAGCAATTCACACTAAATGTGTTCCATAAGTGCCAAACCCGCTTCGGAGGCCTTCTCTGAGTGAGTGGAGTGCTTTTTTGTACGTGACACACATGTGCCATATATGGAGAAAATTTTAACCATAAAGTCTATAGGTTGCTTGAATTACATTATCACAGCGAGAGAAACACATTTTCTCAATTTAGCTCTAACTCCAGAGCAGTGCTTCTCAGCCACCTGAAACTGTTGCAGATAGAACGGGATGTGAAGCTGCGTCAGGCACACTTGGAATGAGCCTCCTGGCACTTTCCGCTGGCGCGCAATAACACGCAGTATCATGCTTTGCTCACAATGTGTTTGAGAGCAAAGAAAGTGCATTTTCAAACAATGGTTGTGTGTGCCAAGCAATAAAGCACATCACACTAAATGTGTTCCATAAGTGCCAAAACGCGCTTCGGAGGACTTCTCTGAGCGAGTGGAGTGCTTTTTCGGACGGGGCACACATGTGCCATATATGGAGAAAAATTTTACCACAAAGCCTATAGGTTGCTTGAAATACATTACATACACTAAATGTGTTCCATAAGTGTCAAAACCGTAACCCTAACTCTAACCCTAACCCTAACCCTTCTTCTCTGAGCGAGTGGAGTGCTTTTTTGGACGTGGCACACATAAGCCATATATGGAGAACATTTTAACCACAAAGCCTATAGGTTGCTTGATTACATTATCACAGCGAGAGAAACACATTTTCTCATTTTAGATGTAACTCCAGAGCAGTGCTTCTCAGCCACCTGAAACTGTTGCAGATAGAACGGGATGTGAAGCTGCGTCAGGCACACTTGGAATGAGCCTCCTGGCACCTTCCGCTGGCGCGCAATAACACGCAGTATCATGCTTTGCTCACTATGTGTTTGAGAGCAAATAAAGTGCATTTTCAAACAATGGTTGTGTGTGCCAAGCAATAAAGCATATCACACTAAATGTGTTCCATAAGTGCCAAAACGCGCTTCGGAGGACTTCTCTGAGCGACTGGAGTGCTTTTTCGGACGGGGCACACATGTGCCATATATGGAGAAAAATTTTACCACAAAGCCTATAGGTTGCTTGAAATACATTACATACACTAAATGTGTTCCATAAGTGCCAAAACCCTAACCCTTAACCCTAACCCTAACCCTAACCCTAACCCTAACCCTAACCCTAACCCTAACCCTAACCCTTCTTCTCTGAGCGAGTGGAGTGCTTTTTTGGACGTGGCACACATAATCCATATATGGAGAACATTTTAACCACAAAGCCTATAGGTTGCTTGAGTTACATTATCACAGTGAGAGAAACACATCTTCTCATTTTAGCTGTAACTCCAGAGCAGTGCTTCTCAGCCACCTGAAACTGTTGCAGATAGAACGGGATCCGAAGCTGCGTCAGGCACACTTGGAATGAGCCTCCTGACCTTCCGCTGGCGCACAATGACACGCCGTATCATGTTTTGCTCAAAATGTGTTTGAGAGCGAATAAAGTGCATTTTCGAACAATGGTTGTTTGTGCCAAGTAATAAAGCAATTCACACTAAATGTGTTCCATAAGTGCCAAAACGCGCTTCGGAGGACTTCTCTGAGCGAGTGGAGTGCTTTTTCGGACGGGGCACACATATGCCATATATGGAGAAAAATTTTACCACAAAGCCTATAGGTTGCTTGAAATATATTACATACACTAAATGTGTTCCATAAGTGCCAAAACCCTAACCCTTAACCCTAAACCTAACCCTAACCCTAACCCTAACCCTAACCCTAACCCTAACCCTAACCCTTCTTCTCTGAGCGAGTGGAGTGCTTTTTTGGACGTGGCACACATAAGCCATATATGGAGAACATTTTAACCACAAAGCCTATAGGTTGCTTGATTACATTATCACAGCGAGAGAAACACATTTTCTCATTTTAGATGTAACTCCAGAGCAGTGCTTCTCAGCCACCTGAAACTGTTGCAGATAGAACGGGATGTGAAGCTGCGTCAGGCACACTTGGAATGAGCCTCCTGGCACCTTCCGCTGGCGCGCAATAACACGCAGTATCATGCTTTGCTCACTATGTGTTTGAGAGCAAATAAAGTGCATTTTCAAACAATGGTTGTGTGTGCCAAGCAATAAAGCACATCACACTAAATGTGTTCCATAAGTGCCAAAACGCGCTTCGGAGGACTTCTCTGAGCGAGTGGAGTGCTTTTTCGGACGGGGCACACATGTGCCATATATGGAGAAAAATTTTACCACAAAGCCTATAGGTTGCTTGAAATACATTACATACACTAAATGTGTTCCGTAAGTGCCAAAACCCTAACCCTTAACCATAACCCTAACCCTAACCCTAACCCTAACCCTAACCCTAACCCTTCTTCTCTGAGCGAGTGGAGTGCTTTTTTGGACGTGGCACACATAATCCATATATGGAGAACATTTTAACCACAAAGCCTATAGGTTGCTTGAATTACATTATCACAGCGAGAGAAACACATTTTCTCATTTTAGCTGTAACTCCAGAGGAGTGCTTCTCAGCCACCTGAAACTGTTGCAGATAGAACGGGATGTGAAGCTGCGTCAGGCACACTTGGAATGAGCCTCCTGGCACCTTCCGCTGGCGCGCAATAACACGCAGTATCATGCTTTGCTCACAATGTGTTTGAGAGCAAATAAAGTGCATTTTCAAACAATGGTTGTGTGTGCCAAGCAATAAAGCACATCACACTAAATGTGTTCCATAAGTGCCAAAACGCGCTTCGAAGGACTTCTCTGAGCGAGTGGAGTGCTTTTTCGGACGGGGCACACATGTGCCATATATGGAGAAAAATTTTACCACAAGGCCTATAGGTTGCTTGAAATACATTACATACACTAAATGTGTTCCATAAGTGCCAAAACCCTAACCCTAACCCTAACCCTAACCCTAACCCTAACCCTAACCCTAACCCTAACCCTTCTTCTCTGAGCGAGTGGAGTGCTTTTTTTGGACGTGGCACACATAAGCCATATATGGAGAACATTTTAACCACAAAGCCTATAGGTTGCTTGAATTACATTATCACAGTGAGAGAAACACATTTTCTCATTTTAGCTGTAACTCCAGAGCAGTGCTTCTCAGCCACCTGACACTGTTGCAGATAGAACGGGATGCGAAGCTGCTTCAGGCACACTTGGAATGAGCCTCCTGGCACCTTCCGCTGGCGCACAATGACACGCCGTATCATGTTTTGCTCAAAATGTGTTTGAGAGCGAATAAAGTGCATTTTCGAACAATGGTTGTTTGTGCCAAGTAATAAAGCAATTCACACTAAATGTGTTCCATAAGTGCCAAACCCGCTTCGGAGGCCTTCTCTGAGTGAGTGGAGTGCTTTTTTGTACGTGACACACATGTGCCATATATGGAGAAAATTTTAACCATAAAGTCTATAGGTTGCTTGAATTACATTATCACAGCGAGAGAAACACATTTTCTCAATTTAGCTCTAACTCCAGAGCAGTGCTTCTCAGCCACCTGAAACTGTTGCAGATAGAACGGGATGTGAAGCTGCGTCAGGCACACTTGGAATGAGCCTCCTGGCACCTTCCGCTGGCGCGCAATAACACGCAGTATCATGCTTTGCTCACAATGTGTTTGAGAGCAAATAAAGTGCATTTTCAAACAATGGTTGTGTGTGCCAAGCAATAAAGCGCATCACACTAAATGTGTTCCATAAGTGCCAAAACGCGCTTCGGAGGACTTCTCTGAGCAAGTGGAGTGCTTTTTCGGACGGGGCACACATGTGCCATATATGGAGAAAAATTTTACCACAAAGCCTATAGGTTGCTTGAAATACATTACATACACTAAATGTGTTCCATAAGTGGCAAAACCCTAACCCTAACCCTAACCCTAACCCTTCTTCTCTGAGCGAGTGGAGTGCTTATTTGGACGTGGCACACATAAGCCATATGTGGAGAACATTTTAACCACAAAGCCTATAGGTTGCTTGATTACATTATCACAGCGAGAGAAACACATTTTCTCATTTTAGATGTAACTCCAGAGCAGTGCTTCTCAGCCACCTGAAACTGTTGCAGATAGAACGGGATGTGAAGCTGCGTCAGGCACACTTGGAATGAGCCTCCTGGCACCTTCCGCTGGCGCGCAATAACACGCAGTATCATGTTTTGCTCACAATGTGTTTGAGAGCAAATAAAGTGCATTTTCAAACAATGGTTGTGTGTGCCAAGCAATAAAGCACATCACACTAAATGTGTTCCATAAGGGCCAAAACGCGCTTCGGAGGACTTCTCTGAGCGAGTGGAGTGCTTTTTCGGACGGGGCACACATGTGCCATATATGGAGAAAAATTTTACCACAAAGCCTATAGGTTGCTTGAAATACATAACATACACTAAATGTGTTCCATAAGTGCCAAAACCCTAACCCTTAACCCTAACCCTAACCCTAACCCTAACCCTAACCCTAACCCTAACCCTAACCCTAACCCTAACCCTAACCCTTCTTCTCTGAGCGAGTGGAGTGCTTTTTTGGACGTGGCACACATAATCCATATATGGAGAACATTTTAACCACAAAGCCTATAGGTTGCTTGAATTACATTATCACAGCGAGAGAAACACATCTTCTCATTTTAGCTGTAACTCCAGAGCAGTGCTTCTCAGCCACCTGAAACTGTTGCAGATAGAACGGGATCCGAAGCTGCGTCAGGCACACTTGAAATGAGCCTCCTGGCACCTTCCGCTGGCGCACAATGACACGCCGTATCATGTTTTGCTCAAAATGTGTTTGAGAGCGAATAAAGTGCATTTTCGAACAATGGTTGTTTGTGCCAAGTAATAAAGCAATTCACACTAAATGTGTTCCATAAGTGCCAAAACACGCTTCGGAGGACTTCTCTGAGCGAAAGGAGTGCTTTTTCGGACGGGGCACACATATGCCATATATGGAGAAAAATTTTACCACAAAGCCTATAGGTTGCTTGAAATATATTACATACACTAAATGTGTTCCATAAGTGCCAAAACCCTAACCCTTAACCCTAAACCTAACCCAAACCCTAACCCTAACCCTAACCCTAACCCTAACCCTTCTTCTCTGAGCGAGTGGACTACTTTTTTGGACGTGGCACACATAAGCCATATATGGAGAACATTTTAACCACAAAGCCTATAGGTTGCTTGATTACATTATCACAGCGAGAGAAACACATTTTCTCATTTTAGATGTAACTCCAGAGCAGTGCTTCTCAGCCACCTGAAACTGTTGCAGATAGAACGGGATGTGAAGCTGCGTCAGGCACACTTGGAATGAGCCTCCTGGCACCTTCCGCTGGCGCACAATAACACGCAGTATCATGCTTTGCTCACAATGTGTTTGAGAGCAAATAAAGTGCATTTTCAAACAATGGTTGTGTGTGCCAAGCAATAAAGCACATCACACTAAATGTGTTCCATAAGTGCCAAAACGCGCTTCGGAGGACTTCTCTGAGCGAGTGGAGTGCTTTTTCGGACGGGGCACACATGTGCCATATATGGAGAAAAAATTTACCACAAAGCATATAGGTTGCTTGAAATACATTACATACACTAAATGTGTTCCATAAGTGCCAAAACCCTAACCCTAACCCTAACCCTAACCCTAACCCTAACCCTAACCCTAACCCTAACCCTTCTTCTCTGAGCGAGTGGAGTGCTTTTTTTGGACGTGGCACACATAAGCCATATATGGAGAACATTTTAACCACAAAGCCTATAGGTTGCTTGAATTACATTATCACAGTGAGAGAAACACATTTTCTCATTTTAGCTGTAACTCCAGAGCAGTGCTTCTCAGCCACCTGACACTGTTGCAGATAGAACGGGATGCGAAGCTGCTTCAGGCACACTTGGAATGAGCCTCCTGGCACCTTCCGCTGGCGCACAATGACACGCCGTATCATGTTTTGCTCAAAATGTGTTTGAGAGCGAATAAAGTGCATTTTCGAACAATGGTTGTTTGTGCCAAGTAATAAAGCAATTCACACTAAATGTGTTCCATAAGTGCCAAACCCGCTTCGGAGGCCTTCTCTGAGCGAGTGGAGTGCTTTTTTGTACGTGGCACACATGTGCCATATATGGAGAAAATTTTAACCATAAAGTCTATAGGTTGCTTGAATTACATTATCACAGCGAGAGCAACACATTTTCTCAATTTAGCTCTAACTCCAGAGCAGTGCTTCTCAGCCACCTGAAACTGTTGCAGATAGAACGGGATGTTAAGCTGCGTCAGGCACACTTGGAATGAGCCTCCTGGCACCTTCCGCTGGCGCGCAATAACACGCAGTATCATGCTTTGCTCACAATGTGTTTGAGAGCAAATAAAGTGCATTTTCAAACAATGGTTGTGTGTGCCAAGCAATAAAGCACATCACACTAAATGTGTTCCATAAGTGCCAAAACGCGCTTCGGAGGACTTCTCTGAGCGAGTGGAGTGCTTTTTCGGACGGGGCACACATGTGCCATATATGGAGAAAAATTTTACCACAAAGCCTATAGGTTGCTTGAAATACATTACATACACTAAATGTGTTCCATAAGTGCCAAAACCGTAACCCTAACCCTAACCCTAACCCTAACCCTAACCCTAACCATAACCCTAACCCTTCTTCTCTGAGCGAGTGGAGTGCTTTTTTGGACGCGGCACACATAAGCCATATATGGAGAACATTTTAACCACAAAGCCTATAGGTTGCTTGAATTACATTATCACAGTGAGAGAAACACATCTTCTCATTTTAGCTGTAACTCCAGAGCAGTGCTTCTCAGCCACCTGAAACTTGCAGATAGAACGGGATCCGAAGCTGCGTCAGGCACACTTGGAATGAGCCTCCTGGCACCTTCCGCTGGCGCACAATGACACGCCGTATCATGTTTTGCTCAAAATGTGTTTGAGAGCGAATAAAGTGCATTTTCGAACAATGGTTGTTTGTGCCAAGTAATAAAGCAATTCACACTAAATGTGTTCCATAAGTGCCAAAACGCGCTTCGGAGGACTTCTCTGAGCGAGTGGAGTGCTTTTTCGGACGGGGCACACATATGCCATATATGGAGAAAAATTTTACCACAAAGCCTATAGGTTGCTTGAAATATATTACATACACTAAATGTGTTCCATAAGTGCCAAAACCCTAACCCTTAACCCTAAACCTAACCCTAACCCTAACCCTAACCCTAACCCTAACCCTAACCCTAACATTAACCCTAACCCTAACGCTAACCCTAACCCTAACCCTAACCCTAACCCTAACCCTTCTTCTCTGAGCGAGTGGAGTGCTTTTTTGGACGTGGCACACATAAGCCATATATGGAGAACATTTTAACCACAAAGCCTATAGGTTGCTTGATTACATTATCACAGCGAGAGAAACACATTTTCTCAATTTAGCTCTAACTCCAGAGCAGTGCTTCTCAGCCACCTGAAACTGTTGCAGATAGAACGGGATGTGAAGCTGCGTCAGGCACACTTGGAATGAGCCTCCTGGCACCTTCCGCTGGCGCGCAATAACACGCAGTATCATGCTTTGCTCACAATGTGTTTGAGAGCAAATAAAGTGCATTTTCAAACAATGGTTGTGTGTGCCAAGCAATAAAGCACATCACACTAAATGTGTTCCATAAGTGCCAAAACGCGCTTCGGAGGACTTCTCTGAGCGAGTGGAGTGCTTTTTCGGACGGGTCACACATGTGCCATATATGGAGAAAAATTTTACCACAAAGCCTATAGGTTGCTTGAAATACATTACATACACTAAATGTGTTCCATAAGTGCCAAAACCCTAACCGTTAACCCTAACCCTAACCCTAACCCTAACCCTAACCCTAACCCTAACCCTAACCCTAACCCTAACCCTAACCCTTCTTCTCTGAGCGAGTGGAGTGCTTTTTTTGGAGGTGGCACACATTAAGCCATATATGGAGAACATTTTAACCACAAAGCCTATAGGTTGCTTGAATTACATTATCACAGTGAGAGAAACACATCTTCTCATTTTAGCTGTAACTCCAGACGAGTGCTTCTCAGCCACCTGAAACTGTTGCAGATAGAACGGGATCCGAAGCTGCGTCAGGCACACTTGGAATGAGCCTCCTGACCTTCCGCTGGCGCACAATGACACGCCGTATCATGTTTTGCTCAAAATGTGTTTGAGAGCGAATAAAGTGCATTTTCGAACAATGGTTGTTTGTGCCAAGTAATAAAGGCATTCACACTAAATTTGTTCCATAAGTGCCAAAACGCGCTTCGGAGGACTTCTCTGAGCGAGTGGAGTGCTTTTTCGGACGGGGCACACATATGCCATATATGGAGAAAAATTTTACCACAAAGCCTATAGGTTGCTTGAAATATATTACATACACTAAATGTGTTCCATAAGTGCCAAAACCCTAACCCTTAACCCTAAACCTAACCCTAACCCTAACCCTAACCCTAACCCTAACCCTAACCCTAACCCTAACCCTAACATTAACCCTAACCCTAACCCTAACGCTAACCCTAACCCTAACCCTAACCCTAACCCTAACCCTAACCCTAACCCTAACCCTAACCCTAACCCTTCTTCTCTGAGCGAGTGGAGTGCTTTTTTGGACGTGGCACACATAAGCCATATATGGAGAACATTTTAACCACAAAGCCTATAGGTTGCTTGATTACATTATCACAGCGAGAGAAACACATTTTCTCATTTTAGATGTAACTCCAGAGCAGTTCTTCTCAGCCACCTGAAACTGTTGCAGATAGAACGGGATGTGAAGCTGCGTCAGGCACACTTGGAATGAGCCTCCTGGCACCTTCCGCTGGCGCGCAACAACACGCAGTATCATGCTTTGCTCACAATGTGTTTGAGAGCAAATAAAGTGCATTTTCAAACAATGGTTGTGTGTGCCAAGCAATAAAGCACATCACACTAAATGTGTTCCATAAGTGCCAAAACGCGCTTCGGAGGACTTCTCTGAGCAAGTGGAGTGCTTTTTCGGACGGGGCACACATATGCCATATATGGAGAAAAATTTTACCACAAAGCCTATAGGTTGCTTGAAATATATTACATACACTAAATGTGTTCCATAAGTGCCAAAACCCTAACCCTTAACCCTAAACCTAACCCTAACCCTAACCCTAACCCTAACCCTAACCCTAACATTAACCCTAACCCTAACGCTAACCCTAACCCTAACCCTAACCCTAACCCTAACCCTAACCCTAACCCTAACCCTAACCCTAACCCTAACCCTAACCCTTCTTCTCTGAGCGAGTGGAGTGCTTTTTTGGACGTGGCACACATAAGCCATATATGGAGAACATTTTAACCACAAAGCCTATAGGTTGCTTGATTACATTATCACAGCGAGAGAAACACATTTTCTCATTTTAGATGTAACTCCAGAGCAGTTCTTCTCAGCCACCTGAAACTGTTGCAGATAGAACGGGATGTGAAGCTGCGTCAGGCACACTTGGAATGAGCCTCCTGGCACCTTCCGCTGGCGCGCAACAACACGCAGTATCATGCTTTGCTCACAATGTGTTTGAGAGCAAATAAAGTGCATTTTCAAACAATGGTTGTGTGTGCCAAGCAATAAAGCACATCACACTAAATGTGTTCCATAAGTGCCAAAACGCGCTTCGGAGGACTTCTCTGAGCAAGTGGAGTGCTTTTTCGGACGGGGCACACATGTGCCATATATGGAGAAAAATTTTACCACAAGGCCTATAGGTTGCTTGAAATACATTACATACACTAAATGTGTTCCATAAGTGCCAAAACCCTAACCCTAACCCTTCTTCTCTGAGCGAGTGGAGTGCTTTTTTTGGACGTGGCACACATAAGCCATATATGGAGAACATTTTAACCACAAAGCCTATAGGTTGCTTGAATTACATTATCACAGTGAGAGAAACACATTTTCTCATTTTAGCTGTAACTCCAGAGCAGTGCTTCTCAGCCACCTGACACTGTTGCAGATAGAACGGAATGCGAAGCTGCTTCAGGCACACTTGGAATGAGCCTCCTGGCACCTTCCGCTGGCGCGCAATAACACGCAGTATCATGCTTTGCTCACAATGTGTTTGAGAGCAAATAAAGTGCATTTTCAAACAATGGTTGTGTGTGCCAAGCAATAAAGCACATCACACTAAATGTGTTCCATAAGTGCCAAAACGCGCTTCGGAGGACTTCTCTGAGCGAGTGGAGTGCTTTTTCGGACGGGGCACACATGTGCCATATATGGAGAAAAATTTTACCACAAAGCCTATAGGTTGCTTGAAATACATTACATACACTAAATGTGTTCCTTAAGTGCCAAAACCCTAATCCTTAACCCTAACCCTAACCCTAACCCTAACCCTAACCCTAAACCTAAACCTAACCCTAACCCTAACCCTAACCCTAACCCTAACCCTAACCCTAACCCTAACCCTAACCCTAACCCTAACCCTAACCCTTTTTCTCTGAGCGAGTGGAGTGCTTTTTTGGACGTGGCACACATAAGCCATATATGGAGAACATTTTAACCACAAAGCCTATAGGTTGCTTGAATTACATTATCACAGCGAGAGAAACACATTTTCTCATTTTAGCTGTAACTCCAGAGCAGTGCTTCTCAGCCATCTGAAACTGTTGCAGATAGAACGGGATGTGAAGCTGCGTCAGGCACACTTGGAATGAACCTCCTGGCACCTTCCGCTGGCACGCAATAACACGCAGTCTCATGCTTTGCTCACAATGTGTTTGAGAGCAAATAAAGTGCATCTTCAAACAATGGTTGTGTGTCCCAAGCAATAAAGCACATCACACTAAATGTGTTCCATAAGTGCCAAAACGCGCTTCGGAGGACTTCTCTGAGCGAGTGGAGTGCTTTTTCGGACGGGGCACACATGTGCCATATATGGAGAAAAATTTTACCACAAAGCCTATAGGTTGCTTGAAATACATTACATACACTAAATGTGTTCCATAAGTGCCAAAACCGTAACCCTAACCCTAACCCTAACCCTAACTTTAACCCTTCTTCTCTGAGCGAGTGGAGTGCTTTTTTGGACGCGGCACACATAAGCCATATATGGAGAACATTTTAACCACAAAGCCTATAGGTTGCTTGAATTACATTATCACAGTGAGAGAAACACATCTTCTCATTTTAGCTGTAACTCCAGAGCAGTGCTTCTCAGCCACCTGAAACTGTTGCAGATAGAACGGGATCCGAAGCTGCGTCAGGCACACTTAGAATGAGCCTCCTGACCTTCCGCTGGCGCACAATGACACGCCGTATCATGTTTTGCTCAAAATGTGTTTGAGAGCGAATAAAGTGCATTTTCGAACAATGGTTGTTTGTGCCAAGTAATAAAGCAATTCACACTAAATGTGTTCCATAAGTGCCAAAACGCGCTTCGGAGGACTTCTCTGAGCGAGTGGAGTGCTTTTTCGGACGGGGCACACATATGCCATATATGGAGAAAAATTTTACCACAAAGCCTATAGGTTGCTTGAAATATATTACATACACTAAATGTGTTCCATAAGTGCCAAAACCCTAACCCTTAACCCTAAACCTAACCCTAACCCTAACCCTAACCCTAACCCTAACCCTAACCCTAACCCTTCTTCTCTGAGCGAGTGGAGTGCTTTTTTGGACGTGGCACACATAAGCCATATATGGAGAACATTTTAACCACAAAGCCTATAGGTTGCTTGATTACATTATCACAGCGAGAGAAACACATTTTCTCATTTTAGATGTAACTCCAGAGCAGTGCTTCTCAGCCACCTGAAACTGTTGCAGATAGAACGGAATGTGAAGCTGCGTCAGGCACACTTGGAATGAGCCTCCTGGCACCTTCCGCTGGCGCGCAATAACACGCAGTATCATGCTTTGCTCACAATGTGTTTGAGAGCAAATAAAGTGCATTTTCAAACAATGGTTGTGTGTGCCAAGCAATAAAGCACATCACACTAAATGTGTTCCATAAGTGCCAAAACGCGCTTCGGAGGACTTCTCTGAGCGAGTGGAGTGCTTTTTCGGACGGGGCACACATGTGCCATATATGGAGAAAAATTTTACCACAAAGCCTATAGGTTGCTTGAAATACATTACATACACTAAATGTGTTCCATAAGTGCCAAAACCGTAACCCTAACCCTAACCCTAACCCTAACTTTAACCCTTCTTCTCTGAGCGAGTGGAGTGCTTTTTTGGACGCGGCACACATAAGCCATATATGGAGAACATTTTAACCACAAAGCCTATAGGTTGCTTGAATTACATTATCACAGTGAGAGAAACACATCTTCTCATTTTAGCTGTAACTCCAGAGCAGTGCTTCTCAGCCACCTGAAACTGTTGCAGATAGAACTGGATCCGAAGCTGCGTCAGGCACACTTAGAATGAGCCTCCTGACCTTCCGCTGGCGCACAATGACACGCCGTATCATGTTTTGCTCAAAATGTGTTTGAGAGCGAATAAAGTGCATTTTCGAACAATGGTTGTTTGTGCCAAGTAATAAAGCAATTCACACTAAATGTGTTCCATAAGTGCCAAAACGCGCTTCGGAGGACTTCTCTGAGCGAGTGGAGTGCTTTTTCGGACGGGGCACACATATGCCATATATGGAGAAAAATTTTACCACAAAGCCTATAGGTTGTTTGAAATATATTACATACACTAAATGTGTTCCATAAGTGCCAAAACCCTAACCCTTAACCCTAAACCTAACCCTAACCCTAACCCTAACCCTAACCCTAACCCTAACCCTTCTTCTCTGAGCGAGTGGAGTGCTTTTTTGGACGTGGCACACATAAGCCATATATGGAGAACATTTTAACCACAAAGCCTATAGGTTGCTTGATTACATTATCACAGCGAGAGAAACACATTTTCTCATTTTAGATGTAACTCCAGAGCAGTGCTTCTCAGCCACCTGAAACTGTTGCAGATAGAACGGGATGTGAAGCTGCGTCAGGCACACTTGGAATGAGCCTCCTGGCACCTTCCGCTGGCGCGCAATAACACGCAGTATCATGCTTTGCTCACAATGTGTTTGAGAGCAAATAAAGTGCATTTTCAAACAATGGTTGTGTGTGCCAAGCAATAAAGCACATCACACTAAATGTGTTCCATAAGTGCCAAAACGCGCTTCGGAGGACTTCTCTGAGCGAGTGGAGTGCTTTTTCGGACGGGGCACACATGTGCCATATATGGAGAAAAATTTTACCACAAAGCCTATAGGTTGCTTGAAATACATTACATACACTAAATGTGTTCCATAAGTGCCAAAACCGTAACCCTAACCCTAACCCTAACCCTAACTTTAACCCTTCTTCTCTGAGCGAGTGGAGTGCTTTTTTGGACGCGGCACACATAAGCCATATATGGAGAACATTTTAACCACAAAGCCTATAGGTTGCTTGAATTACATTATCACAGTGAGAGAAACACATCTTCTCATTTTAGCTGTAACTCCAGAGCAGTGCTTCTCAGCCACCTGAAACTGTTGCAGATAGAACGGGATCCGAAGCTGCGTCAGGCACACTTAGAATGAGCCTCCTGACCTTCCGCTGGCGCACAATGACACGCCGTATCATGTTTTGCTCAAAATGTGTTTGAGAGCGAATAAAGTGCATTTTCGAACAATGTTTGTTTGTGCCAAGTAATAAAGCAATTCACACTAAATGTGTTCCATAAGTGCCAAAACGCGCTTCGGAGGACTTCTCTGAGCGAGTGGAGTGCTTTTTCGGACGGGGCACACATATG
>NC_136373.1:11242500-11247500 GCF_037039965.1 Doryrhamphus excisus
CTTGGAATGAGCCTCCTGGCACCTTCCGCTGGCGCACAATGACACGCCGTATCATGCTTTACTCACAATGTGTTTGAGAGCGAATAAAGTGCATTTTCAAACAATGGTTGTGTGTGCCAAGCAATAAAGCACATCACACTAAATGTGTTCCATAAGTGCCAAAATGCGCTTCGGAGGCCTTCTCTGAGCGAGTGGAGTGCTTTTTTGGACGGGGCACACATGTGCCATATATGAAGAAAATTTTTACCACAAAGCCTATAGGTTGCTTGAAATACATTACATACACTAACTGTGTTCCATAAGTACCAAAACCCTAACCCTTAACCCTAACCCTAACCCTTCTTCTCTGAGCGAGTGGAGTGCTTTTTCGGACGGGGCACACATGTGCCATATATGGAGAAAAATTTTACCACAAAGCCTATAGGTTGCTTGAAATACATTACATACACTAAATGTGTTCCATAAGTGCCAAAACCCTAACCCTTAACCCTAACCCTAACCCTAACCCTAACCCTAACCCTAACCCTAACCCTAACCCTAACCCTAACCCTAACCCTTCTTCTCTGAGCGAGTGGAGTGCTTTTTTGGACGTGGCACACATAAGCCATATATGGAGAAAATTTTAACCACAAAGCCTATAGGTTGCTTGAATTACATTATCACAGCGAGAGAAACACATTTTCTCATTGTAGCTGTAACTCCAGAGCAGTTCTTCTCAGCCACCTGAAACTGTTGCAGATAGAACGGGATGTGAAGCTGCGTCAGGCACACTTGGAATGAGCCTCCTGGCACCTTCCGCTGGCGCGCAACAACACGCAGTATCATGCTTTGCTCACAATGTGTTTGAGAGCAAATAAAGTGCATTTTCAAACAATGGTTGTGTGTGCCAAGCAATAAAGCACATCACACTAAATGTGTTCCATAAGTGCCAAAACGCGCTTCGGAGGACTTCTCTGAGCGAGTGGAGTGCTTTTTTCGGACGGGGCACACATGTGCCATATATGGAGAAAAATTTTACCACAAAGCCTATAGGTTGCTTGAAATACATTACATACACTAAATGTGTTCCATAAGTGCCAAAACCCTAACCCTTAACCCTAACCCTAACCCTAACCCTAACCCTTCTTCTCTGAGCGAGTGGAGTGCTTTTTTGGACGTGGCACACATAAGCCATATATGGAGAACATTTTAACCACAAAGCCTATAGGTTGCTTGAATTACATTATCACAGCGAGAGAAACACATTTTCTCATTTTAGCTGTAACTCCAGAGCAGTGCTTCTCAGCCACCTGAAACTGTTGCAGTTAGAATGGGATGCGAAGCTGCGTCAGGCACACTTGGAATGAGCCTCCTGGCACCTTCCGCTGGCGCGCAATGACACGCCATATCATGCTTTGCTCACAATGTGTTTGAGAGCGAATAAAGTGAATTTTCGAACAATGGTTAGTTGTGCCAAGCAATAAAGCACATCACACTAAATGTGTTCCATAAGTGCCAAAACGCGCTTCGGAGGACTTCTCTGAGCGAGTGGAGTGCTTTTTCGGACGGGGCACACATGTGCCATATATGGAGAAAAATTTTACCACAAAGCCTATAGGTTGCTTGAAATACATTACATACACTAAATGTGTTCCATAAGTGCCAAAACCCTAACCCTTAACCCTAACCCTAACCCTAACCCTTCTTCACTGAGCGAGTGGAGTGCTTTTTTGGACGTGGCACACATGTGCCACATATGGAGAAAATTTTAACCGTAAAGTCTATAGGTTGCTTGAATTACATTATCACAGTGAGAGAAACACATTTTCTCATTTTAGCTGTAACTCCAGAGCAGTGCTTTTCAGCCACCTGAAACTGTTGCAGATAGAACGGGATGCGAAGCTGCGTCAGGTACACTTGGAATGAGCCTCCTGGCACCTTCCGCTGGCGCACAATGACACGCCGTATCACGTTTTGCTCAAAATGTGTTTGAGAGCGAATAAAGTGCATTTTCAAACAATGGTTGTTTGTGCCAAGTAATAAAGCAATTCACACTAAATGTGTTCCATAAGTGCCATAACGCGCTTCGG
Source organism: Doryrhamphus excisus (assembly GCF_037039965.1). Taxonomy (NCBI): domain Eukaryota; kingdom Metazoa; phylum Chordata; class Actinopteri; order Syngnathiformes; family Syngnathidae; genus Doryrhamphus; species Doryrhamphus excisus. The sequence goes on from NC_136373.1 coordinate 11,244,570, forward strand.
AGGCCTTCTCTGAGCGAGTGGAGTGCTTTTTTGGACGTGGCACACATGTGCCATATATGGATAAAATTTTAACCATAAAGTCTATAGGTTGCTTGAATTACATTATCACAGCGAGAGAAAGACATTTTCTCATTTTAGCTCTAACTCCAGAGCAGTGCTTCTCAGCCACCTGAAACTGTTGCAGATAGAACGGGATGCGAAGCTGCATCAGGAACACTTGGAATGAGCCTCCTGGCACCTTCCGCTGGCGCACAATGACACGCCGTATCATGCTTTACTCACAATGTGTTTGAGAGCGAATAAAGTGCATTTTCAAACAATGGTTGTGTGTGCCAAGCAATAAAGCACATCACACTAAATGTGTTCCATAAGTGCCAAAATGCGCTTCGGAGGCCTTCTCTGAGCGAGTGGAGTGCTTTTTTGGACGGGGCACACATGTGCCATATATGAAGAAAATTTTTACCACAAAGCCTATAGGTTGCTTGAAATACATTACATACACTAACTGTGTTCCATAAGTACCAAAACCCTAACCCTTAACCCTAACCCTAACCCTTCTTCTCTGAGCGAGTGGAGTGCTTTTTCGGACGGGGCACACATGTGCCATATATGGAGAAAAATTTTACCACAAAGCCTATAGGTTGCTTGAAATACATTACATACACTAAATGTGTTCCATAAGTGCCAAAACCCTAACCCTTAACCCTAACCCTAACCCTAACCCTAACCCTAACCCTAACCCTAACCCTAACCCTAACCCTAACCCTAACCCTTCTTCTCTGAGCGAGTGGAGTGCTTTTTTGGACGTGGCACACATAAGCCATATATGGAGAAAATTTTAACCACAAAGCCTATAGGTTGCTTGAATTACATTATCACAGCGAGAGAAACACATTTTCTCATTGTAGCTGTAACTCCAGAGCAGTTCTTCTCAGCCACCTGAAACTGTTGCAGATAGAACGGGATGTGAAGCTGCGTCAGGCACACTTGGAATGAGCCTCCTGGCACCTTCCGCTGGCGCGCAACAACACGCAGTATCATGCTTTGCTCACAATGTGTTTGAGAGCAAATAAAGTGCATTTTCAAACAATGGTTGTGTGTGCCAAGCAATAAAGCACATCACACTAAATGTGTTCCATAAGTGCCAAAACGCGCTTCGGAGGACTTCTCTGAGCGAGTGGAGTGCTTTTTTCGGACGGGGCACACATGTGCCATATATGGAGAAAAATTTTACCACAAAGCCTATAGGTTGCTTGAAATACATTACATACACTAAATGTGTTCCATAAGTGCCAAAACCCTAACCCTTAACCCTAACCCTAACCCTAACCCTAACCCTTCTTCTCTGAGCGAGTGGAGTGCTTTTTTGGACGTGGCACACATAAGCCATATATGGAGAACATTTTAACCACAAAGCCTATAGGTTGCTTGAATTACATTATCACAGCGAGAGAAACACATTTTCTCATTTTAGCTGTAACTCCAGAGCAGTGCTTCTCAGCCACCTGAAACTGTTGCAGTTAGAATGGGATGCGAAGCTGCGTCAGGCACACTTGGAATGAGCCTCCTGGCACCTTCCGCTGGCGCGCAATGACACGCCATATCATGCTTTGCTCACAATGTGTTTGAGAGCGAATAAAGTGAATTTTCGAACAATGGTTAGTTGTGCCAAGCAATAAAGCACATCACACTAAATGTGTTCCATAAGTGCCAAAACGCGCTTCGGAGGACTTCTCTGAGCGAGTGGAGTGCTTTTTCGGACGGGGCACACATGTGCCATATATGGAGAAAAATTTTACCACAAAGCCTATAGGTTGCTTGAAATACATTACATACACTAAATGTGTTCCATAAGTGCCAAAACCCTAACCCTTAACCCTAACCCTAACCCTAACCCTTCTTCACTGAGCGAGTGGAGTGCTTTTTTGGACGTGGCACACATGTGCCACATATGGAGAAAATTTTAACCGTAAAGTCTATAGGTTGCTTGAATTACATTATCACAGTGAGAGAAACACATTTTCTCATTTTAGCTGTAACTCCAGAGCAGTGCTTTTCAGCCACCTGAAACTGTTGCAGATAGAACGGGATGCGAAGCTGCGTCAGGTACACTTGGAATGAGCCTCCTGGCACCTTCCGCTGGCGCACAATGACACGCCGTATCACGTTTTGCTCAAAATGTGTTTGAGAGCGAATAAAGTGCATTTTCAAACAATGGTTGTTTGTGCCAAGTAATAAAGCAATTCACACTAAATGTGTTCCATAAGTGCCATAACGCGCTTCGGAGGCCTTCTCTGAGCGAGTGGAGTGCTTTTTTGGACGTGGCACACATGTGCCATATATGGATAAAATTTTAACCATAAAGTCTATAGGTTGCTTGAATTACATTATCACAGCGAGAGAAAGACATTTTCTCATTTTAGCTCTAACTCCAGAGCAGTGCTTCTCAGCCACCTGAAACTGTTGCAGATAGAACGGGATGCGAAGCTGCATCAGGAACACTTGGAATGAGCCTCCTGGCACCTTCCGCTGGCGCACAATGACACGCCGTATCATGCTTTACTCACAATGTGTTTGAGAGCGAATAAAGTGCATTTTCAAACAATGGTTGTGTGTGCCAAGCAATAAAGCACATCACACTAAATGTGTTCCATAAGTGCCAAAATGCGCTTCGGAGGCCTTCTCTGAGCGAGTGGAGTGCTTTTTTGGACGGGGCACACATGTGCCATATATGAAGAAAATTTTTACCACAAAGCCTATAGGTTGCTTGAAATACATTACATACACTAACTGTGTTCCATAAGTACCAAAACCCTAACCCTTAACCCTAACCCTAACCCTTCTTCTCTGAGCGAGTGGAGTGCTTTTTCGGACGGGGCACACATGTGCCATATATGGAGAAAAATTTTACCACAAAGCCTATAGGTTGCT
>NC_136373.1:11250000-11252500 GCF_037039965.1 Doryrhamphus excisus
ACATTACATACACTAAATGTGTTCCATAAGTGCCAAAACCCTAACCCTTAACCCTAACCCTAACCCTAACCCTAACCCTAACCCTAACCCTTCTTCTCTGAGCGAGTGGAGTGCTTTTTTGGACGTGGCACACATAAGCCATATATGGAGAACATTTTAACCACAAAGCCTATAGGTTGCTTGAATTACATTATCACAGCGAGAGAAACACATTTTCTCATTTTAGCTGTAACTCCAGAGCAGTGCTTCTCAGCCACCTGAAACTGTTGCAGTTAGAACGGGATGCGAAGCTGCGTCAGGCACACTTGGAATGAGCCTCCTGGCACCTTCCGCTGGCGCGCAATGACACGCCATATCATGCTTTGCTCACAATGTGTTTGAGAGCGAATAAAGTGAATTTTCGAACAATGGTTAGTTGTGCCAAGCAATAAAGCACATCACACTAAATGTGTTCCATAAGTGCCAAAACGCGCTTCGGAGGACTTCTCTGAGCGAAATACATTACATACACTAAATGTGTTCCATAAGTGCCAAAACCCTAACCCTTAACCCTAACCCTAACCCTAACCCTAACCCTTCTTCACTGAGCGAGTGGAGTGCTTTTTTGGACGTGGCACACATGTGCCACATATGGAGAAAATTTTAACCGTAAAGTCTATAGGTTGCTTGAATTACATTATCACAGTGAGAGAAACACATTTTCTCATTTTAGCTGTAACTCCAGAGCAGTGCTTTTCAGCCACCTGAAACTGTTGCAGATAGAACGGGATGCGAAGCTGCGTCAGGTACACTTGGAATGAGCCTCCTGGCACCTTCCGCTGGCGCACAATGACACGCCGTATCACGTTTTGCTCAAAATGTGTTTGAGAGCGAATAAAGTGCATTTTCGAACAATGGTTGTTTGTGCCAAGTAATAAAGCAATTCACACTAAATGTGTTCCATATGTGCCATAACGCGCTTCGGAGGCCTTCTCTGAGCGAGTGGAGTGCTTTTTTGGACGTGGCACACATGTGCCATATATGGAAAAAATTGTAACCATAAAGTCTATAGGTTGCTTGAATTACATTATCACAGCGAGAGAAAGACATTTTCTCATTTTAGCTCTAACTCCAGAGCAGTGCTTCTCAGCCACCTGAAACTGTTGCAGATAGAACGGGATGCGAAGCTGCATCAGGAACACTTGGAATGAGCCTCCTGGCACCTTCCGCTGGCGCACAATGACACGCCGTATCATGCTTTACTCACAATGTGTTTGAGAGCGAATAAAGTGCATTTTCAAACAATGGTTGTGTGTGCCAAGCAATAAAGCACATCACACTAAATGTGTTCCATAATTGCCAAAATGCGCTTCGGAGGCCTTTTCTGAGCGAGTGGAGTGCTTTTTTGGACGGGGCACACATGTGCCATATATGAAGAAAATTTTTACCACAAAGCCTATAGGTTGCTTGAAATACATTACATACACTAACTGTGTTCCATAAGTACCAAAACCCTAACCCTTAACCCTAACCCTAACCCTAACCCTTCTTCTCTGAGCGAGTGGAGTGCTTTTTCGGACGGGGCACACATGTGCCATATATGGAGAAAAATTTTACCACAAAGCCTATAGGTTGCTTTACATACACTAAATGTGTTCCATAAGTGCCAAAACCCTAACCCTTAACCCTAACCCTAACCCTAACCCTAACCCTAACCCTAACCCTAACCCTAACCCTTCTTCTCTGAGCGAGTGGAGTGCTTTTTTCGGACGGGGCACACATGTGCCATATATGGAGAAAAATTGTACCACAAAGCCTATAGGTTGCTTGTTATACATTACATACACTAAATGTGTTCCATAAGTGCCAAAACCCTAACCCTTAACCCTAACCCTAACCCTAACCCTAACCCTAACCCTAACCCTAACCCTAACCCTAACCCTAACCCTAACCCTAACCCTAACCCTTCTTCTCTGAGCGAGTGGAGTGCTTTTTTGGACGTGGCACACATAAGCCATATATGGAGAACATTTTAACCACAAAGCCTATAGGTTGCTTGAATTACATTATCACAGCGAGAGAAACACATTTTCTCATTTTAGCTGTAACTCCAGAGCAGTGCTTCTCAGCCACCTGAAACTGTTGCAGATAGAACGGGATCCGAAGCTGCGTCAGGCACACTTGGAATGAGCCTCCTGGCACCTTCCGCTGGCGCACAATGACACGCCGTATCATGTTTTGCTCAAAATGTGTTTGAGAGCAAATAAAGTGCATTTTCAAACAATGGTTGTGTGTGCCAAGCAATAAAGCACATCACACTAAATGTGTTCCATAAGTGCCAAAATGTGCTTCGGAGGACTTCTCTGAGCGAGTGGAGTGCTTTTTCGGACGGGGCACACATGTGCCATATATGGAGAAGAATTTTACCACAAAGCCTATAGGTTGCTTGAAATACATTACATACACTAAATGTGTTCCATAAGTACCAAAACCCTAACCCTTAACCCTAACCCTAACCCTA
>NC_136373.1:11262500-11265000 GCF_037039965.1 Doryrhamphus excisus
CCCTAACCCTTAACCCTAACCCTAACCCTAACCCTAACCCTAACCCTAACCCTAACCCTAACCCTAACCCTTCTTCTCTGAGCGAGTGGAGTGCTTTTTTGGACGTGGCACACATAAGCCATATATGGAGAACATTTTAACCACAAAGCCTATAGATTGCTTGAATTACATTATCACAGCGAGAGAAACACATTTTCTCATTTTAGCTGTAACTCCAGAGCAGTGCTTCTCAGCCACCTGAAACTGTTGCAGATAGAACGGGATGTGAAGCTGCGTCAGGCACACTTGGAATGAGCCTCCTGGCACCTTCCGCTGGCGCGCAATAACACGCAGTATCATGCTTTGCTCACAATGTGTTTGAGAGCAAATAAAGTGCATTTTCAAACAATGGTTGTGTGTGCCAAGCAATAAAGCACATCACACTAAATGTGTTCCATAAGTGCCAAAACGCGCTTCGGAGGACTTCTCTGAGCGACTGGAGTGCTTTTTCGGACGGGGCACACATGTGCCATATATGGAGAAAAATTTTACCACAAAGCCTATAGGTTGCTTGAAATACATTACATACACTAAATGTGTTCCATAAGTGCTAAAACCCTAACCCTTAACCCTAACCCTAACCCTAACCCTAACCCTAACCCTAACCCTAACCCTAACCTTTCTTCTCTGAGCGAGTGGAGTGCTTTTTTGGACGTGGCACACATAAGCCATATATGGAGAACATTTTAACCACAAAGCCTATAGGTTGCTTGAATTACATTATCACAGCGAGAGAAACACATTTTCTCATTTTAGCTGTAACTCCAGAGCAGTGCTTCTCAGCCACCTGAAACTGTTGCAAATAGAACGGGATGTGAAGCTGCGTCAGGCACACTTGGAATGAGCCTCCTGGCACCTTCCGCTGGCGCGCAATAACACGCAGTATCATGCTTTGCTCACAATGTGTTTGAGAGCAAATAAAGTGCATTTTCAAACAATGGTTGTGTGTGCCAAGCAATAAAGCACATCACACTAAATGTGTTCCATAAGTGCCAAAACGCGCTTCGGAGGACTTCTCTGAGCGGAGTGGAGTGCTTTTTCGGACGGGGCACACATGTGCCATATATGGAGAAAAATTTTACCACAAAGCCTATAGGTTGCTGGAAATACATTACATACACTAGATGTGTTCCATAAGTGCCAAAACCCTAACCCTTAACCCTAACCCTAACCCTAAGCCTAACCCTAACCCTAACCCTAACCCTAACCCTAACCCTTCTTCTCTGAGCGAGTGGAGTGCTTTTTTGGACGTGGCACACATAAGCCATATATGGAGAACATTTTAACCACAAAGCCTATAGGTTGCTTGAATTACATTATCACAGCGAGAGAAACACATTTTCTCATTTTAGCTGTAACTCCAGAGCAGTGCTTCTCAGCCACCTGAAACTGTTGCAGATAGAACGGGATGTGAAGCTGCGTCAGGCACACCTGGAATGAGCCTCCTGGCACCTTCCGCTGGCGCGCAATAACACGCAGTATCATGCTTTGCTCACAATGTGTTTGAGAGCAAATAAAGTGCATTTTCAAACAATGGTTGTGTGTGCCAAGCAATAAAGCACATCACACTAAATGTGTTCCATAAGTGCCAAAACGCGCTTCGGAGGACTTCTCTGAGCGAGTGGAGTGCTTTTTCGGACGGGGCACACATGTGCCATATATGGAGAAAAATTTTACCACAAAGCCTATAGGTTGCTTGAAATACATTACATACACTAAATGTGTTCCATAAGTGCCAAAACCCTAACCCTAACCCTAACCCTAACCCTAACCCTAACCCTAACCCTAACCCTAACCCTTCTTCTCTGAGCGAGTGGAGTGCTTTTTTGGACGTGGCACACATAAGCCATATATAGAGAACATTTTAACCACAAAGCCTATAGGTTGCTTGAATTACATTATCACAGTGAGAGAAACACATTTTCTCATTTTAGCTGTAACTCCAGAGCAGTGCTTCTCAGCCACCTGACACTGTTGCAGATAGAACGGGATGCCAAGCTGCGTCAGGCACACTTGGAATGAGCCTCCTGGCACCTTCCGCTGGCGCACAATGACACGCCGTATCATGTTTTGCTCAAAATGTGTTTGAGAGCGAATAAAGTGCATTTTCGAACAATGGTTGTTTGTGCCAAGTAATAAAGCAATTCACACTAAATGTGTTCCATAAGTGCCAAACCCGCTTCGGAGGCCTTCTCTGAGCGAGTGGAGTGCTTTTTTATACGTGGCACACATAAGCCATATATAGAGAACATTTTAACCACAAAGCCTATAGGTTGCTTGAATTACATTATCACAGTGAGAGAAACACATTTTCTCATTTTAGCTGTAACTCCAGAGCAGTGCTTCTCAGCCACCTGACACTGTTGCAGATAGAACGGGATGCGAAGCTGCGTCAGGCACACTTGGAATGAGCCTCCTGGCACCTTCCGCTGGCGCACAATGACACGCCGTATCATGTTTT